>NC_135616.1:31527727-31830757 GCF_053574225.1 Canis aureus
ATACACATTCTTCTCAAGTGCACATGGAACTTTCTCCAGAATAGACCACATATTGGGTCACAAATCAGGTCTGAACCGATACCAAAAGATTGGGATTGTCCCCTGCGTATTCTCAGACCATAATGCCTTGAAATTAGAACTAAATCACAAGAAGAAGTTTGGAAGGATTTTAAACATGTGGAGGATAAGGAACTTCCTGCTAAAAGATGAAAGGGTCAACCAGGAAATTAAGGAAGAATTAAAAAGATTCATGTAAACTAATGAGAATGAAGATACAACCATTCAAAATCTTTGGGATATAGCAAAAGCAGTCCTAAGGGGGAAATACATCGCAATACAAGCATCCTTCCAAAAACTGGAAAGAACTCAAATACAAAAGCTAATCTTACACCTAAAGGAGCTACAGAAAAAACAGCAAATAGATCCTACACCCAGCAGAAGAAGAGAGTTAATTAAGATTCGAGCAGAACTCAATGAAATCGAGACCAGAAGAACTGTGGAACAGATCAACAAAACCAGGAGTTGGTTCTTTGAAAGAATTAATAAGAGAGATAAACCATTAAGGCTGGAGCCTTATTAAAAAGAAGAGAGAGGAGACTCAAATTAATAAAATCATGAATGAGAAAGGAGAGATCACTACCAACACCAAGGAAATACAGATGATTTTAAAAACATATTATGAACAGCTATACGCCAATAAATTAAGCAATCTAGAAGAAATGGACGCATTCCTGGAAAGCCACAAACTACCAAAACTGGAACTGGAAGAAACAGAAAACCTGAACAGGCCAATAATCAGGGAGGAAATTGAAGCAGTCATCAAAAACCTCCCAAGACACAAAAGTCCAGGGCCAGATGGCTTCCCAGGGGAATTCTATCAAACGTTTAAAGAAGAAACCATACATATTCTACTAAAGTTATTCGGAAAGATAGAAAGAGATGGAGTACTTCCAAACTCATTCTATGAGGCCAGAATCACCTTAATTCCAACACCAGACAAAGACCCCACCGAAAAGGAGAATTATAGACCAATATCCCTGATGAACAAGGATGCAAAAATTCTCAACAAGATACTAGCCAATAGGATCCAACAATAAGAAGATTATTCACCATGACCAAGTAGGATTTATCCCTGGGACACAAGGCTGGGTCAACACTCGTAAAACAATCAATGTGATTCATCATATCAACAAGAGAAAAAACAAGAACTGTATGATCCTCTCAATAGATGCAGGGAAAGCATTTGACAAAATACAGCATCCATTCCTGATCAAAACTCTTCAGAGTGTAGGGATAGAGGGAACATTCCTCGACATCTTAAAAGCCATCTACGAAAAGCCCACAGCAAATATCATTCTCAATGGGGAAGCACTGGGAGCCTTTCCCCTAAGATCAGGAAAAAGACAGGGATGTCCACTCTCACCACTGCTATTCAACATAGTACTGGAAGTCCTAGCCTCAGCAATCAGACAACAACAAGAAATAAAAGGCATTCAAATTGGCAAAGAAGAAGTCAAACTCTCCCTCTTTGTCAATGACATGATACTCTACATAGAAAACCCAAAAGACTCCACCCCAAGATTGCTAGAACTCATACAGCAATTTGGTAGCGTGGCAGGATACAAAATCAATGCCCAGAAGTCAGTGGCATTTCTATACACTAACAATGAGACTGAAGAAAGAGAAATTAAGGAGTCAATCCCATTTACAATTGCACCCAAAAGCATAAGATACCTAGGAACAAATCTAACCAAAGAGGTAAAGGATCTCTACCCTAAAAACTATAGAACACTTCTGAAAGAAATTGAGGAAGACACAAAGAGATGGAAAAATATTCCATGCTCATGGATTGGAAGAATTAATATTGTGAAAATGTCAATGTTACCCAGGGCAATTTACATGTTTAATGCAATCCCTATCAAAATACCATGGACTTTCTTCAGAGAGTTCGAACAAATTATTTTAAGATTTGTGTGAAATCAGAAAAGACCCCAAATAGCCAGGGGAATTTTAAAAAAGAATACCAAATCTGGGGGCATCACAATGCCAGATTTCAGGTTGTACTACAAAGCTGTGGTCATCAACACAGTGTGGTACTGGCACAAAAACAGACACATAGATCAACGTAGCAGAAGAATAGAGAATCCAGAAGTAGACCCTCAACTTTATGGTCAACTAATATTCGACAAAGCAGGAAAGACTATCCACTGGAAAAAAAGACAGTCTCTTCAATAAATGGTGCTGGGAACATTGGACATCCACATGCAGAAGAATGAAACTAGACCATTCTCTTGCACCATACACAAAGATAAACTCAATATAGATGAAAGATCTTAATGTGAGACAAGATTCCATCAACATTCTAGAGGAGAACATAGGCAACACCCTTTTTGAACTTGGCCACAGTAACTTCTTCCAAAATTCATCCATGAAGGCAAGAGAAACAAAAGCAAAAATGAACTATTGGGACTTCATCAAGATAAGCTTTTGCAAAGCAAAAGATACCGTCAACAAAACTCAAAGACAACCTACAGAATGGGAGAAGATATTTGTAAATGACGTATTAGATATAGGGCTAGTTTCCAAGATCTATAAAGAACTTTTTAAACTCAACAGCAAAGAAACAAACAATCCAATCATGAAATGGGCAAGAGACATGAACAGAAATCTCACAGAGGAAGACATAGACATGGCCAACAAGCACCTGAGGAAATGCTCCGCATCACTTGCCATCAAGGAAATACAAATCAAAACCACAATGAGATACCACCTCACACCAGTGAGAATGGGGGAAAATTAACAAAGCAGGAAACCACAAATGTTGGAGAGGATGTGGAGAAAGGGGAACCCTCCTGCACTGTTGGTGGGAATGTGAACTGGTTCAACCACTCTGGAAAACCGTGTGGAGGTTCCTCAAGAGTTAAAAATAGACCTGCCCTAAGACCCAGCAATTGCACTGTTGGGGATTTACCCCAAAGATACAGATGCAGTGAAACGCCGGGACACCTGCACCCCAATGTCTATAGCAGCAATGTCCACAATAGCCAAACTGTGGAAGGAGCCTCAGTGTCCATCAAAAGATGAATGGATAAAGAAGATGTGGTTTATGTATACAATGGAATATTACTCAGCCATTAGAAACGACGAATACCCACCATTTGCTTCGACGTGGATGGAACTGGAGGGTATTATGCTGAGTGAAATAAGTCAATCGGAGAAGGAAAAACATTATATGGTCTCATTTATTTGGGGAATTTAAAAAATAGTGAAATGAAATAAAGGGGAAAGGAGAAAAAATGAGTGGGAAATATCAAAAAGGGAGACAGAACATGAAAGACTCCTAAGTCTGGGAAACAAACTAGGGGTGGTGGAAGGGGAGGTGGGCGGGGGGTGGAGGTGATTGGGTGATGGGCACTGAGGTGGGCACTTGACGGGATGAGCACTGGGTGTTATTCTATATGTTGGCAAATTGAAAACCAATAAAAAATAAATTAAAAAAAATAAAAATAAAAATAAAAGTAAAAAATGTAAAAAAATAAAAAAATAAACCATGTCATTCTAAAAAAAAATAAATGGTTGCAGGGGCTGGGGAAGGATGGGGGCTAAGGAATATCGGGTTTCTTGCAGGGAGATGATGAAAATGTTCTAAAATTAAACAGTGGTGATGTTTGCACAATTTTGTGAATAAACCAAAAGTCACTGAATTGTACAAAATAAATAAACAAATAATAAAAATAAATGTTTATTTAGCTAAGCACTGTTTTAAGCACTAGCCATACAAGTAAAAAACAAAACTTTTCCTCTATTTTTCTTTGGAGAAAAAGTTAATAAATAATTATAGATGAGATAATTTTATATAGTGCTAGAAAGAAAATCAAGGAGGACAGTAGAATGGTAGGTGCCTGTTTGTGGTATAATAAGGTTATTTTAGCTAAGGGAATCTAAGCAATTGTCTTTAAGGAAGTAACGTACAAATGGAGACTTAGATAACAAGGATGAAAAAGATTTGTGAACACATGAAGTTAACACAGAAATCAATCAGTACCAAGTTACTTAGAAAAGAAAGGGCTTGGCCCATTCCCAAGAGAGAAAGTGGCTTGTGAGGCTACAGCTTACTAAAGTGACATAGTAAAAGAGGGAAAGGTGAAAACAGTTATGGCCTTGGGAACCAGCTAAAGACTTTTTGGCTTTTACTCTAAGTGTAACAAGAAGCCATTAAAATATTGTCATCAGGGCAGCAATGTGATCTGACATAGGTTTTAAAAGAACACTTGGTTTTTATGAGGTTGAATTAATAGAGAGGCAAAAATGGAAGTGGAAAGACTACTGTAGAAGTACAGGAGGACAAGAATAATAAAAGGAAGGCCAGTAAGGATCTACCCTACAGTGAGAATTGGTGGTAGCACAGGCTACAATTAGATTTTGTGAGAAGGAGAGAAATGGTCAGATTCTTGAATTAGAGTAGAGCCCATTAGGTTTGCTAATTGACTGGGCAGGGGCTAAGAAGAAAAAGAAGTGTTAAGAATGAAATATTCAGATAAAGTTTAGATGTAGGCAGTAAAATGGAGAGGTTAAGTCAGCACTGGGTAGATGACTGATTCTCAGGGAAAGACTAACGAGAGAAATAATTTTAGAATACTTTAATAAAACTGGATTTGGATAAAATAAACTGAGGAGACATTGTATAGAAAAAAGAATAAGTCTGATGAAAAAAAGCCTAAAATACTTTGAAACTTAGATGTAAGTAGATAGAGGAAAATATCTTTCTTCCTAAGCAGGGCAACTGTATCAAATATTTCAGAGAAGTTGGGCAAAAAAAAAAAACCTTAAGATGCTGTGTGAACTTGAGTATCAGGCACGAGCCTGCTGGTATACAGATATCCTCTAAAGTTAGTGGGCTGTAGCATCTGGGGAGAAAGAAAAATCTCATTTGGATCATAAAGTGACATTTAACTTCAGTTTTGCTTTTGGCTGAAAGTGAGTTTCCAATAAAGAGGGGAAAGAGATTTAAAAAATGATATATTGTAAGAGATTGTCTTATGGAGATTAAATTCTGATAAAATACTTGCAAATCCTCCTGATGAAAAGAAAAAGTCTCTAAAAACATTCATGTGCATCAGGGGATTTTGATTTTAGGTTCCATTTAAGAGAAACAGGAATGAGATTTACCCTCCCAAATGAAAGAATCAAAGAAGCAAACAAAATATAAGAAACAGTGGTTTTCAGGATATCAAATATGAAGCAACAAGCAACAGTAATGACTAAGAAACAGAAACCATATGAGTGAAGTGAGCACTATGATTGCCTTAGCTTATTGCTTTGAGAGACGTCTCAAGAACTTCTCTCCAAAAGGTATGTTTACAAGAATAAAAAGATAAGCGATAGACATGGAAAAATAATTACAATCACATATCTGATAATGGACTTGTATCCAAAGAAAATAAAGAACTCTCAAAACTTAATAAGAAAACAATACAATTTTAAAAAACATACAAAATTTTTAGCACTTACTTTCCCTTTACCAAAGATTTATGGATGGCAGATAAGCACATAAAAAAAAGATAGGACAGTCAACCTCACTGGTCATCAGGTAAATTCAAATTATATCCACAATGAAATACCACAATACACATATTACAATGGCTTAAATTATTGAAAATGTTGGCTAGGATGTAGAGGAACTGGAGGTCTTATGTGGTAAGCATATAAAGTGGTACAACTACAAGGAAGTGATTGGTTCAATCCTTAAGTACAAAGATGTTATGTTAATAAATAATAAAAAGTAAAACTCCTTATGTGATTTGTGACCTCAGATAAATAAAAAGGAAAGAAAAAAGTCAGAGACATTGGGAAGAATGAAGTGAATTCCAGAGTTGAAAGCTTAATTCTTCCATGTTAAAGCATTAGGCCTAATTTGGTCCAACAGCCATGGGTAAAAATCCTTACTACCAGGCCTACCTTATGCAGATCACTAAAACTCAAATCTGCAGCTTCTTCATCGGAAACATAATACTATAGTCTAGGCATTATAAAACTTAAACAATATGGTACAAAGACCTTAACATGCATGGTGTTTGACATGTAGCCTCCATTCAGAGATGTTAACACCCTTCACTTTTCTGTCTCTCTTAATGTGCTCAAATTGCCCAAGTCACAATATTAGATTCCAGGATCCTGTGTGAAGTCTCTAAAGAGTTCTCAAAACTAGTGAGCCTTAAGAAAATCATAAATAATGCCTAGTCTTTAGGAAAACAATAGCAGTAAGTGTAATATCTCCCAACCATAAAAGGGTAAACACAATATTAAATTAGATCATCTTCTAAAAGAGGGTATTAAAATTATGCCATAAAAATACCTTTATAAATAAAATTAAGCCATTTTGAGTAAATAAATGTCCAACTAGTTATCTTAATGGCTTAATCGATTATACCTTAAAGATATGATTTTTGATCAATGCCAAATAGTAGAAAGGTGTGAATCATCATGTTGAAAAGCTCTAGTCTAGATGTTGTCAAGAACAGCATATTTATTAATTATTTCATTGAGAATATTAGGTGTGATATGATGTGGCAAGTGTTGAAATTAGGTACCTGTATACCATTCTGACCCACAGAATCATCTTACCTGTGAGGCATTTCAGAAGAACAAACGCCCTAAATTTATATGCAGTGGTAACTAATACATTAATTGTAGGTATTTATGTTATAAACATAAAGTAGAAGACAGACAGAAAATCTAATGATTTAAATGACAAAATGGATGTAAGTCATTTTTATTCTAAAGCTCAAATGCTTACCAAAATCCTTACATCAAGACCATTATGAAATTTAAAGATATATTGAATTTGCAAAAAATAATAATTGTGAAAGCAGAGCATCCAAAAATCCTCTACAGTAAAAATGTAAGAGTTATTGCACTTGGATTGAACTAGCTATTGGGTAGGGAGCCATATTCCTGTATCATCAAATGTGGGAAAAAACACCAAACATATTGAAACTCTATTTTGTTCCCTTCCTCCATCCTATACTTCAACCAGCCTTTCTCCAGACTTAAACTGAGAAGTAGCAGAGGAAAGAGAGAACAAAGTCACAGTTTAGGAGCAATTTGTTGCAGTCTAAAGAAATTTTCTGAAGTCAAACCTAGCCCAATAAGCAGGTAGAATAAACCACTATATATTTGATGTAATTTAAAATATCTCCTACTTCCTAAAAATTATTTCCTCTATTAAGCCACCACAGTGTCTGGAATTTTTCCAATTAGAATTTATGTTTGTATATTAATGGTTAGGCTATAGCAATGAATCTCTCAAAGATCCCTATTAAAAGGCAAATTACATGGAAGAGATAATAGGCTATGCCTTGGATCTGGACACAGATGTGTTTATACAAAGCCAATCCTAGAAAAAAATAAGTTGTACCATAAGAAATTTTTGAGTGAAGAAAACTATAAAGGAGAGAACAGGAACTTTGAAGGTACCCCAAGACAACAGTTGAGTAAAAAATAACATTGAGAGTCCAGGACGGTGGAAGAAGCATCATATCAGACCTCTGAGAAAGAGGTTCTAAAGGGAGAGAGTAGAATTCAGCACAAGAAGTGGGAAAACAACAACAAAAAATGTTACCTATATCATAATGCAACTGCAGTATTTCCATTGTTCTCACATAGGTCTTTGACATTCATATGATTGCTGAGTCACTTATAGTACTCTATTGTTTTACTCAACAAGAATTTATTGAACACCTACTGTTTTCCAACTATTTAAATCAGATTCCCTTAAAGCTGATTTTATGACAAGAAATTTTGAGGAAAATAGCAAGGATGGAAATAATATAAAAATATACATTTGTGAGAAAATTAACTGAGGTTCAATACTTTTAGGGACTCTCTGAGAAACTGTGGATTATGCCTTTGAATCACTCAGAGGCCAGGAATACTGGGCCATATTTCTAGGGATGACTTTTGCCCAGTTAAATCCCTGCACTTCCAGATCATGCTTGTTAGTTATGAATCCAGATCCTGTGGTACCAAAGTATACTGGGATTTGTCAAGCCTTGTTACAGATGATCTAAGAGATGGGAGTGGGCAGCAGCAGTGTCTAATACACTGGAAATTCCACATTTATGGTCTGGAAGAAATAATCAAAAAATAGTCATAATAAAAGCCCCCCCAAAATAATATATAAACTGTGATTCAAGTCCATACAGAACAGGCAGGAACATATTAAAAGAATGATCAAATAAACTAAAGAGGGCTTCCTGAAAGAGGTGAGATATGACCAGCTTTTAAAGGTGTCAAGATGAATTAACAGTCTTAATTAAACAGTAGAGGTGGAAGACAAGTATCAATATACTGGCCCAGTATACTTCATACTAATTTGGAAATTGAAAGAGAATCTGTTGGATCTTAAAACCTTTATAATTGCCCCATCTTAGACTGTGAGGTCCAAACAATATCTTAATATAAATAGACAAGATTACAAAGTTCCAGAACTGAAAAAAATCAAACACACAAAAAAAGGTCTAAATTTTAAGCACTGAGTCTTCTGATTTTTGTTGTACTTTACAACACCTTGTTGGGAAACCTAAGTGTTACCTAAGGCTTTCCCAAAATCAAAATCAGACATCCTTAAGACCATCAGCCTAAAGTGTTTTAACTTCATCCTAAAAGTAATTAAAGAATACATTAACTATATGTTCTAACGAGATTTCTGAATGACTCAGGGTGAATTTGTCTTTGGAAAGGTTGCTTGCTTCATTAAAATGTGATTTGGAGCTCTGAACAGGATATTTTTCTCCTAACAATATTCACACTTTTGTTGATATATGTATATGAATATGTATATCCATATTTATTAGAGCAGGTAATTCTCTGTTAAACTTTTTTCTTGCTTTTTTTGTAACCTATATGAAAATAAGAAAACATGCTAACTTTCATATTATGCACTAAATAATGAAATATTTTTATAATTGCCTATTTTAAGTTATGTTGTTACACAACATTCCAATAGGTATTATCAGTTTTAGATTTAAGATACTGAGTTTCAGATAATCAATCTTTATATAAAATACCTTTTTCCAGCACTCCTGACAGTATCTTTATTCTTGGTAAGCCTAGTTGTGTTTTAATTGTAACTAATATGCAAAACATTAGAATAGGAATAATATTTTAAAAAGTCCAAACTATTCTATCCTAGTTAGTATAATCTATACACAATTTCTTCATTTACATAATATTAATTGAGATATTATAAGTCAGATTCTTGGCAATAGCTCAAAATTCTAATTTTTATCTTAGCATAAGACAAAATAAGACAATATATGTACAGTTGTAATACATTTGGCACATAAAATGTGCCACATGTACCATATGTACTCTAGTGTTACGTAGTTTATTCGGGAAAATAGAGGACGCTAACCTAGGCTAGGTTTTGGTTATAGGAAATGCCTAAAAATTTCTAAGTGTCAAGACAAGTCAGAGTTGCATTTTATCTGGATATTGCTGGCAGTTTTTCTGATGATAAATTGAAGGGTAAAAATTTGGAGACAGAGGAATATGACACAAACTGAGTACATGAAAGAAATAATAGGAATGAGGGCAAGAGAATGAGTGAAATAGATCATAGAAAGTACTTAAGAGGAAAAATTAGCAGGATTTGATAACTGATTATGGCAAGAGTAGAGGCATTATTAGTGGCCTGAAGAGTTTTAGGATAAAAGTCACAGCCACAGAATGCCTGGGTGGTTCAATGGTTGAGTGTCTGCTTTCAGCTCAGGGCATGATCCTGGGGTCCTGGGATTGAGTTCTGCACTGGGCTCCCCACAGGGTGCTTGCTTCTCCCTCTGCCTATGTCTCTGCCTCTCTTCTGTGTGTCTCTCATCAATTAGTTTTTTTAAAAATCCAGAAAAAAAAGGTCACAACCACACATGAGTCTAAAATTGTTAATATGAATTACAGTGGTGAATGTTGATATATACAAGTAGATGAAAAACTACATCCCAAAAGAGTGCCTTTAGGAGGCATTATATAAGTTTGGCATTAGTTTTGTATTTGGACCTCTACATAAAAATATTCAGCAGATACATACATATCTGAAACTTTGAGATTTAAATCCAGCAGTATAGATGAGCACTCCCAAAGAAAACTTATAGAACAAGTGTCCTATCTCTAAACTACAAACATTCAGCCTCCAGGCACCATATTATAGGTACAATTTTCTCTGTCATTAAATAATTTTTCTCCCCTAGGGATGAAGGCCACAGAATTCATAAGTTTATGAATTCATTTGTGATTACTTTTTCTCTCATCCCTCTCACCCAATTCATCAACAAATCTAGTTGGTTATACTTCCATATATATGCCATGTCTACCTACTTCTCTCCATTTCCACTTTGACACTTTATACATCTCCATGTATTTTTATCTGTCATAGTAAATACTGCATTTCCTTAGAAAAATAACCAAGAACAACTTAAATGCCTATCAACTGATAAATGGGACAAACAACTACACACACATACATACATACACACACACACGGAAATATTAGCCAACATTAAAAAGAAATGAAGTACTGACACATGCTACAATATGAATAAACATTAAAAGTATTATGCTAAATGTAAAAAACTGGTCACAAAGGCCACATACTGAATGTCAGAAAAAGCAAATTCATAAAAATAGAAAGTAGATTAGTGAGGGGCTAAGGAGTGGGAAAGGGACAACAGAGTGATGCGCGACTAATTATTATAGGATTTCTTTTGAGGGTGACAAAAAAAAGTTCTAGAACTAGATAATGATGAAGACTATACAACATTGTGAATATATTAAAAACTTATACTTTAAAATGATGAATTTTGTGGCATATGAATTATATCTTAAAGCAATCAACAAGTGCTCTTAATTTGAGAAGAAGGGTAATGAAAACCTTCACTAGGGTGATAACACTAATGAAAGAGGGGCAATAATAATTATATGGCAAAATTTTCAGGAAGAAATGAAACAACTTGGTGACAAATTGAAAATAGAGAAAGGGAAGGAAACCAGCCAGTACAATTGCCTTAGTGGAACGAAGTAATTTGAAAAAGAATCCAATTGTAGGGAGAAGATTAATTCAGTTTCAATAATGTTGAGATTTGCACGAATATGTGGTTTTTTAAGTGGAGATGCCCTTAGGCAACTGAACATATGGGACAAAAGTTCAAGCTGCTGGAGTCACAAAAATGAGAGTCATCAACTTAGAGGAGGCAGTAGGAGCCATGGGGATAATGCAGAAAGATGAACAGGAAATTAGGGCTGGAATTCTTGCGGGAGTATCCTTCACTTAGGGGATGGTCTTACAAAGGGATCTCAGAAAAAAGAAAGTGAAGAAGATGGCAGAAAAGTGCCTTAATAAAGAAGATAAGAGGGAAGAGTTGCAAGAAAGAATAATAGCAAACACTGAAGAGCTGTCAGAGTTTGGGTGAGAGAAAACAAAGTGAAGCTTATTTCATTAAGTTATATAATTAATGAAAGGTAAGAGCATGTCAAATTTGGATTCAGAGGAGACAAGGGAGGTCTTAAATTGCTTTGAGATTGGACTTTTGAAATGATTTTTACCTAAGAGAGACACTATGCAAGGCCATGGAGAAAGTAAGGTGAAGGGAAAAATCACTTAGAACATAAACAGAGTGCATAGAACACCAAGCTGGAGAAACGAATAGAATGGACAAGGCAGACAAGAGAGATGACAAAAGTGACATGACTCAACACATTCTTAAGAACTGAGTTTAAGGAAAATTGTCTTATCAATTGTATTACAAATTCTCTAGTGGGTAGGGCTTGAAGAAACTAATAGAGGTGGGACACGGAGATGGAAGTAGCATATTCCAGTTGCAAGATAAGCACGGGTATGATATTTGGCAATGTACACCATAAGAACAAAGTCAAGATCTCAAGTGCAGAAGCAGATACGATGTAATTTTCTTTCCATCAACTACACATATTTTTGGCTACACATTTAGCAGAACATTGATCTTACAGAAGACATTTTGTTGATTTCTGCCTCCCTGATGTTAATAGTTTGTGAATGCTTCTGACAGTCCATCTTTTTCCTATTTCCCCTCTACCCTATCCCACATGAAAAGACAGTCTGTCAAAAAGTAAAAATGATTTTATATTTACAAGGCAAAGGAACCTTTAAATGACCTTAGAGGTTTACATGAGGTAGTCGCAGTTCCAGGATGATCGGTAAGTTTGCTGTTGACAGATACCACTTGATGGACTGGAAATCAATTTGATTAGATGTTTTTATGGATTATAGTGGCCTTGGCTAATTACAAAAGATTGTCTTCCTAGATCCCACAGTTTTCAGAGCTGACTTTGAGCAGATGTACACAGGATTAAGCTGCAGGCTTGACAGTTTTCCCTAATTATCTGTCGCAAGGGTAACTCTTGGATCATCTTGACACATGTCAAAAACAGTCTGAACTTTTATTTCTTAGGCCACACGCCTTTTTGTCACAGTTACCTATGTTTAGGTGATGAGGCTGATCACATTATAATCAGTTACCTGGACTTGGAAGAGTGAAAGGGACTGTAAATATGAATAAATGGATATAAAGTTTTAAAAATCTACCTAACGCAGATGTGATCATTGACAGGAAGGAAAAGAAAATGAGTTTGGGTAGATTCATTCATTCAGATACAACTAGAAAATGTGGGTTGGTAACATGATTTAACTAAGATGTCTTAGTAAATGAAGGGAAAAAAGCAAAAAATAATGTGTTGTATGTCTTGATCAACATTCTTTACCAGGCCTAATCTATAGGTAGATCTCATGAAGATATAGGTTCACCATCTGGAAACTAAATTTTGTCATCTCTAGGAAGATTTTGACCAATGTGTAGTTGAAGTAAATGTTCTGCTTTGCATAAAGTAACTATCTCAAAACAGAAAGCAATCCTTTGAAATGTAAATTATTATACATCTGCTAATTTACGATGGTATTGCAGCTGAGATAAATTAAAATTCAGATACGACTGAATATGAGGAAGAACCAGTCCCTGAAGCATGAGTTAATCTGCACATGGGTAAGATAGCCTGCATAAGACAATTTTATGCGGAAACAATAAGGTAGAAAGAAGAGGATAAGGATGAAGGGACATAGAGGAAGATAGCTAAAAATTTCATCCTTATTTTGGCTGCATCAATGGGATCTGAAGCTTTGGAGAGCAAAGTTTTAGACTGAAGAAACTGAAATCACAAAGATTTATGTGACATGGATCCAAATATCTTTGCTGGAGCCCAGTAGCAAGATATATCATTGAATGGAGATGAAGATTCTTCCTTGTCCTGTCCAGAACCCAGCATAAGCCTGGAAACATGAGAGGTTTGGGAGGTCTAAACGAATTCCTGGGAGGAACTGCTGAGTAAAGTGGAAAGAAAAGGAGACAGTGATACTGCTAGAGCAAGAAACGACATTCATAAAGACAGACTCTTTTTATATATGGCTGGCATGGCAGAGTGACTTTGTTGAGGGTTAAAAACTTATGTTATCATTCATTCAACAAATACTTTTTACAGTGCATGCTATGTGTACTCTTCATTTAGGTATTAGGGATTCATAGTGAAAAATAAAACAGACAAAACTCCCATAATTCTGTGAAATTTGAGATACTGTGACCTATTTTGCACTAACAATCTTGTGATATTGGTGAATATTAGGTTACATTAACAAAATGTAAAAAACATAAATTACATTATTATCCCACTGACTAAAAAAATTATATAATCCATACTTTAATCCAAAAAAAATAATCATTCTTCTGAAGAATTTACTCATTGAAGAAAGGAAACTTATTCACATGATATGTTAGGTTCTTATTTAACAGTAAGCTTTTATAATTTTTGTTCAGATAATTACTTTTAGAACTAAAAACAGAATTTACAACAGAGGCCAGTGAAAAGAAAAAAAATATTTAAAAGCTTATGAGTTATAAGATAGGCTTCCTTAGAAGGGACAATGGTTTCATTGAGCCACTTTGGATTGTTCTTTCAGATGCTACATCATAAAAACAGATGACGTGTAGAAGAAACTACAACCACTGGCCCATAAAATGACTATAATCCCATCAAACACCAAGAACAATTATAGACCAAACTTATATCACTAGGCCTATCAAGTCATAATTTGTATATACCTATTTTAGAAACTGCATCATTTAACCTCACAAAGGTGTTAGGAAGATTAACTAACTAGATAATTTCACAAAGTGCTTAGATAATAAAAGGTAAGGGGATAAATGCCAAGGATTATTGCTTTAGACCCTCTGCCAATGCTAAAAGACCAAAGTTAATGTTTTGTTTCATTTTCCACTGTCTAGGTAGCTCAAGTTCATTAGTTCCAAGAATGGGGGCGTGGGAGGTAAGAAGTGCCTCTCCAGGAAAGAGAGAACATAGATTCACATCCCAAGGGGAGTCAAAGTCATGGGATTTTTCAGAGTATTTCTTCATTTAAAAGGTGTCAGAAGACAATTTTCCATGAGTTTTTCATACTTCTTCATGTCTTCCAAGTAGAGATCCTTATTTGAATTGCCTTTATTTATTTTGAATTATCTTTTCAAGGAGGTTTATATACTCAAGAGTCTAGGAAGAAAGAGATTTTGTCTCCTTCCAGAGCCAAGGGCAAGTTTGCTTGCAGTCTTGAATGATAAAAATAGTCTTCCTCTGGAGTAAAGGGTAGGCATGTTTATTGCCCATTTAAAAAGATTTGGATTTTCTATATTCAAGGTTCCTCTCCCTCAGTGTAACCCATCTGGATCTCTTTGTGTCATCTAGCTCTCTGTGTCATTCTGTGAGAACTGAGGCTTAGGGAACTGGTGCAAGAAAATGCTGATAGTCTGGCTCCTGCTACTACTCTAACAAAGCTTTTTGTCTCTGACCTTGGAGTCTCATGTCTTCTGATAGTAGCCATGAAACTGTGGCAGGCTGGATAAAAATCTCAAAACCTTGACAGTTTTTGAATATATATACATATATTATTATACATATTTATACATAATTAATCCCTATATTATATTATTAGTATATACTTATATATAATTAACATATAATGACATACACAATATATAATACCTATTATTTATCTATTTTTAATGAATATATATTCATTGAAAATAAGCATCTTATGTTGGTAAGTCTGTGAAAGAACTTGAGATTTATTCTCAGCATTATCCTTAGACCCCTGTAGAGAAATAATCATAAGTCAGGGGAAGTAATTTTAGAAGTTGAGCAAAACAACATGTAGCCATGAAGCATTATTCTATTTGATGTGGGGGATTAGCTCATCAAGGTCTGGCTCAGTCACGCTTTCCTCATGCCATTCCATTCATTTTCCTTCTCAACCTTGCACAGTTACTCACTGAATGATTGTTACCATGACCTGTTCCTCTTTCACCCTAAGGCCGATAGACTGTGCTTCCCAAAGCTCATTCTCTGACTCCTGATTTATGACTCTAATAGCATTTTACTGAGAGGATTTATGGCAATTCGTGTCATTATACAAATTATACAAATTGCTACTAATTGATGTAATGTACTATAAAGAACTGAAAGCATGAAGTAAAAACTATTTGAAATTCCCTTCTACATGTTTCCAATCCTTTTCACTTAATTTTTCCATTCAAGTAATATAAATGTATACTTTTAGAAAAAATAGCATTCTGTTATCCAAATCCACCTTATCCACTCTTAATTTTAATTATTTACTTACTTTTCTTGTTAAAGTACCTCTTGTTTATTAAGGATTTTTTTTATCTAATAAAAGTCTCTAAAATATTCAAATCTGCTACTATATCTAAAGTGAGAGAAGGAAAGATTGAAGGTTGAATGTCACAATGAAAAAGGAAAATTTTATTCAGGGTGATTGGGTATTGAGTGAAAAAAATCAAGGCATTAAGGAAATTAGGCTATGTGGGACTTCATCTCATGGATGATATGAGTAAAATTGAAGTTCAATGTCAGATATCTCCTCATTTCCATTTTCTCTGCTTCCTCCTTATATTAGCTCTGACTGTTGACTTCCAGGACAGACATGTGAATTTGGATTTTGGTCTACCTGTTTTATGTTTACTGATGACAGCAATAATTTGGAGAGGTAATCCAATTACAGTGTCTCAGAATAGTCCAGGATCACCTTATGTAAATGCAGCTGTTCTTTTGTTGCTAGGTAGCCTAATGTTGAAATGGAGGTGAAACAAGAAGACATAACCAGCCAATCAAACAAGCATCAATGAATATCTACTTCACAGTACAGGTCTAGAAGTAGAGGAGATTTAAGAGAAAAATATTGAAAGTGGAAGAAAGGGAGAGAAAGAGCTTTTGGAGAGAATATAGAATATAGTAAGGAAATAGAGAGACAAACATGGTTGCTCTGTTTATTATTTCTTCCTTACCCAATTCTACTTGTCATGACCCAGTTCATCCAACTTTACAACATGCTGCCTTAGTCATGCCCCTTCCACTTACTACTTTCAAAGCTTAATTTCCTCTGCCTAGAATCCATAATCTAGTCTCACCATACCTATGAAATCTTCTCCTCCATAACTCTCCCAAAACTAACCTCTGACAATGAGATTGGCTTGACTAAGTCTATAGAGAAGATAGCCTACTAACTGTCCTTCAAAAATTTTCTTTATCTGCTTCATATTCATCAATCAAAATACATATATCCTTAGGAATAATAACAAACCAGATTATATTAAAAGAGATCCTCTCCTAAGGGCAGGATTGGTTAGAAGGAGAGAACCAAGAACATTAATGCATCTAAAAGGGATAGGGAGAAATGAAAAAAAGACAAAGTATGGAAGTGATAAGGATCCTCACAAGGCTTATTAAACTGGAGAATGTAAAGCTCATCTTAAATCTGCACTTCCTACATCAAATGTAAATACAGCTATAGGACTAGTAATACCAATATCTTACGAAAAAGAAAAAAAATTGTTTATATTTAATTTGGACCCCAATGCCTACGGTCTTAAGGTACCTGTGTTTTGGTTTTATGAACCATTAGATATCAATTTTATTAAGAGTCTAGAATTGCTACTTAGCAACAAATGGTACCCTCAACAACAACACTGAGATGCTATGGAGGCTGAATATATAAAGGCTTAGAAAATGGAACAGTTCAGAATGAAGCCTGAGGCAAGCATTTTGATTTTATTGTTTATTGGTGCTTTATGTTAATAGTAAAATTCCTTAATATTCCCAAAATGTTTCTAAACTGAGTTGACTTCCTAGTGCATGATTTCTAAGAAAGAACAGAGTTATGAACAAGATTTGGGGATTCTTTGAACCACCTTTAAGTAACAAAATTTGTATATGGTCATGAAGCTTAAGCTTGTTCTTCCCAGAAGTAAACCCCATCCTTTAACACTGCTCCCAATCTAAATAGTGTGAGAATGAATTGTAGAACAATGGTAGTTGATAGACATGTACATGGCCACAGGTACAGAATAAGGAAGCACAGAAGTTAGTTTAAGAGAGACAGATCATATAAATCACACAAGATTCAGGGGTTTTCTCCGTTTTTAGTAATTATGGGATTTTTAATCCTAACACTTGATATTCTGGGCCTTATATTTCTTTATTGTAGGGGTCTGTTCTGTGTATTACGGGATGTTTATGAATATCCTTGGCTTCTATCAAACTAGTTGCCAGTAGGGCCCTGTCCCCAATTTGTGAAAGCCAAAAATTGTCTCTCCATTGTCAAATGACGGGCAAAATCGCCCTGGTTGAAAGCCACTGTTGTAGGGCTACTCAACTGAATCTACACAATTACTAATACAACCACTGACATTTTGAAGGATTGACTGTGTGCCCTTGGTCAACTCATCTTCCATTTCTGGGTTATCCTTTCCTCTTCTGTAAAATTAAGTACTCCAAAATAGTTTCTAGTTCTAAGATCAGATGAATTTCTATTCCAAGGTGTTCTGTACATTTTCTGGTTGCAATCAGAAGATTCAGTAACAGGTTTGTTATGAGCTACCTGAAATAGATATAAAATTTGTATTGTGGAGTCATTTCTTTTCCAGTATAACTTGGAGTTGAGAAGGAAATAGTAATTGACAATGGCATTTACAGCTTTTTGGATAGATTATGAACTACAACAGTACTAACTTCTTAGATGGGGGAACATAAAATTTATTCAGAATAGTAAGACTCATACATATAGGAAAACATCAAGTCAAGCAAGGAGTCTATGAACCAAGGAAGGAGAGCTCTGCCAAATTCTATCCAACTCCCTTTCATACGTCAAGCCATCCATAAAATAAAAGCGTACATCATTTTTTTTTGTTTTTTAATAAATTTTAGTCTCAATGTGTATTATGTTATTCATGGTCTTCCATTCTCTAAAACATCAGCTAAATCTGTCTTTTGGATTAAAAAGATAAAAGCAAGATTATGTTATTCAATTCAGAGAAAAAGAAGCTCCTCAGGACCCTACCATATCTCCAAGGCCTGACTAAGAAGGACACAGAATAAGAAGGAAAATAAAGTAAAAGATCTGTCATTAAGAAGCTCAAATCCACTTAAAGTGATAGGATTAACCCAAGGGACTCAATAACAAGTGATAATAAGACATAATATATTTAAGTAAAAAATCGTACTGAAGTATCATTAGGAGGACCTCAGAAAGAGATGCTACATTAGGTGAGAGGCAAAGCTTATTCCACCTGACATGCTATGCTTGAAAAAGAGGCCTAAAACATATTCTTAGATAACATCTGAACATCATTTTGTATTATATATGATCATAAATAAAGGTAAAATTAAAAATGTATACATGTGTGTGATGGGGAACTGACATACTTTTAAAAACTTGCTTTAGGAAAGCTTTTTATTCTCCTTGTGTGTCTAATACGTGTGTGTGTGATTTTTTTAAAAAAGATTTTATTTATTCATGAGAGACACAGAGGGAGGAGAGAGAGAGAGAGAGAGAGAGAGAGGCAGGCAAGACACAGGCAAAGAGAGAAGCAGGCTCCATGCAGGGAGCCTGATGTGGGACTCCATCCCAGGACTCCAACGCCCCGGGCTGAAGGCAGGCGCTAAACCACCAAGCCACCCAGGGATCCCCCTGGTGTGTGTGTGTGAATTTTATTTTTAAAATTTTAAAATTTTATTTTATTTCATTTACACTCAACTAACATATAGTGTATTATTAGTTTCAGAGGTACAGTTCAGTGATTCATCAGTTGCATATAACACCCAGGACTCATTACATTACATCCTCTCCTTAATGTCCATCACTCAGTTACCTCATCTCCCCACCCACTCTCCTCCAGCAACCTTCAGTTTGTTTCCTATGATTAAGAGTATCTTTTGGTTTGTCTCCTTGTGTATGTTTTACTGAGCTTTATTTTGTCAGGACATGATGATCGGGCCTAGAGGCCAAAAAGAGGAAGAACTTGGAATGTAGGAGTCCCTGGGGAAAAAAAATGAGTTACCAATGAAATGTTTCTTCTCAGATCTTTCTGTATTCCACATGAGAGCTGCTTACTAGGGACTAAAGCTATTTATTGGAGAAAGCCTATTGTTATATTGTTTTGTCCTTAGTAACACACAGGATTAGCTTTTGTTAACCAAAAAAATATAGAAGTTGGCTTCTAATACATTTTAAAAATTAGGACATTTAATCCATACATCTAATATTTCTACTTTTCGTCCCTTTTCTAAAAAGATTTGATTAACTGAAGGCACATAACACCAGACTTTGATGTTAAACATTGTGCTCCTCCTACTCTAAAGTAATCATCAATTTAGAAGTTCCTCTTGAAACTACTAATCGTGTCTTTGAACTTTGTATTTATGGAATATCCCAGGCAAAGGGGGTGACAACAGTTAATATATCTCATTAGGTAGCTTTAAAGATGAATCGTTCTCCCTCATACAACACCCAAAATACATTACCCTCTGTTTGTTTAAATGGCTTTAATGTTCATGTCACAATCAGATAGACTAAGTTTGAAAGTAATTTTACAGGGGTCAAAGGGGTATATTTGTATACTAAAGCAATTAAGAATGAATTAAGTGAACTTAGAATATATATTCTTTCACTGAATATAATTTGGTGATGTTACTTCTATAGAGATTCTGCTTCTGCCTTGCTTCACTTAATTGCTCTGATACTAACTGCATGACTTGGACAAATCACATCATATGTCTGAATCTCCATTTTCTCATTTTAAAATGGGAGGATTAAAGTAAATAATCACTATGACCCCCACCCCTACCTTATCTAAGAATTTTAAGTACAAATTTAAGCATTTATTTTCATCAATCTTGAAATTTCTTGAAATTCATCAATCAAGAATTTATACATAGTAATCTTACCACTTCAAATGCATTGTTTGAAATGCTAATTAGGTTTTCAGAGCACTTATTATTTCTTCAGTTATAATTATTACTTCTATGAATATCTTACCTTTCCAGTCCAATTTTAAGTATTTTAGGGATGGGCCTAATATAATGTACACTTTATATATTTGCGGTGTCATGATTCATAGATAGATATATAAATGGCATTTTGATTTAACTGGGCAATTGATTCCATAATAGGGCATCTCTAGAGTCCAGGAAATGGAAGAAAGGAACTGACATTCATTTAGCACTTACTATGCAGACATATATGTAAGATAACATGTTTGTTTTTTTTAGATGGAAGGAAAATAAAAATAATAATAAATAGCATATGCAGAATTTACCACCTAAATGTCTGATTCCAGGTACCATACATATTTTCTATTTAAGATACCATTCTCTTTTTCAGAAATAACATTCCTTGACCTTACAATTTTGCTTCAATTGCTTCATTTTACCAGTCTGAATCTAGTGCCATGGCTAACTAAAATTTATATGCCATTGTCTTTCTCTTCTTTAAGATACACACATTCATATATACACAAGTACATATGCAGCACACTCACACATTCACTAGAAACACTTGGATAGAATTTACTCCTGAGGGAAAGAAAAAGTAAATGAAAAACAAAGGTCATTTCATCTACTCTGCCTCTTAATCTCTCTTCATTTTATCATTTTATATTCATCATATCAGAAACCACTTGAATCATTACTAAAGAAAAAAACTCATCGTGAAAGCAAAACTAAACAATGTTTGTTAATGATAACTGACCAGCTCTTGAAATTCTAGAGTATAGAGGACACTTGAGAACTCTTAAGCTGAAGAATACAAGGAAAGAAGTAGAGTTAATTAAGACATCTTTCCAATTAAAGAAACAATTAAGACCTTGCGGTAACCACTGGAAATGGAATTCTGAACAGGGAGTTTGCAACTTACTATGATGCTGGTAGGTACTTGGATACTGACCAATGCAATCATAAAGGCAACCAACATCATGGGGTAGGTAATTCTATAATTAAATAAGAATTTAAGAAGAATTCATCCATATTCTGTCTGTGGATTTGGTTCTTCCATGGTGAAATCCCCTAGGTCCTGACACCATCAGTTATTTTACTGTGGCCCTCAAATTGTGCTCATGTTTTACTGATCTGCCCAATTTCTTTATCACTTCTACCAGCAACTACATCTGGCCAGAGATTTTCATATTCCATTGTGAAAATAAGTCTTTGTTTCAATTCTTAGATTCCCTAGCCTGCAGCTTACTTAGAGCAATCACAGAGTTATATGATATTTTTGCAAATTTTGCTTTGCAAATAAATAAAGAGGCAGACAGGAATACAGCAGAATTGTGAAGTCTAAAAGGTTGGGACAAAGTTATATTTGGTTCTCAGTTTGCACATAAGCTTTATCTCATCAGTGATACTAAAACTTTGATTCAAACTCTATTCTTGTCACTTTACCTACTCTAGATGATGTTGAAATTTGAGTACTGAGCATACACTTAAGAATTTTCTTCTAAAAAACACATTGGTCTTAGTATCTGGATCTAATCTCATTTAATACATTAAAAGCCTAAGTAATTTATCTTACAGGTATTGATAATTTTGTCTATAAAATAAATATAGGCAGCCCCTGTGGCACAGCGGTTTAGCGCCGCCTGCAGCCCGGGTTGTGATCCTGGAGACCCGGGATCGAGTCCCACATCGGGCTCCCTGCATGGAGCCTGCTTCTCCCTCTGCCTGTGTCTCTGCCTCTCTCTCTCTCTCTCTGTGTGTGTCTCTATGAATAAATAAATAAAATCTTTAAAAATAAAATAAATAAAATAAATATACTAAAATGTATGTTCCTTCTCCTTCGATCTCTAAAATGCTAAGTATCATTCATTCACTCTTAATTATTACTAAGTATCATAGGTTTTTGTTTGTTCATTTGTTTTGTTTTACATAAACTAAGTATTGTCCTTCATCTTTTAAGATAACTTCAGAAGGAGGTGCTTAATCACTGAGATGTCACTGCTTAATAATGTAGATCAAAAAAAAAAAAAAAAAAGGTGGGGGGAAGCAAGTAGAATATAAATGGCAAAATAAACATGCCAGAATCAATAAGTATGTTTCTCCAAAAACCTGATTTCAAGCTGCCTACTCATATAGTTCATTTTTAACCTCAAAGACAACCCAAATCCACTTATGTATCCAAAATTCTAGTTTCTCAATTCTTTGGCCTCTTCATTTCCAATGAGCTTTCCATCCATATGAGTCATTCACTCCCACTGTTAAAATCTTGACCTATCACCAATACCTATGAAATATGAAATCCTAGTATCTTACTTTCTGACCATCAGCTCTCTCATTCCAGATCATTTACTCTAGTCCTTTACATTCAGCCACTCAAATATAACTTTTCCACTTCCTGCCATCCCAATCACATCTATATTGCTATTCTTAACCTATGTAGGTTTTGTAATCAAACAATATAAGCACACACTTGTAAATACCTTTCACATTTCTGTCCTCTGCTGTATAAACCTTACTTGAAAAAGTCTTATTACATCTAATGAACTGCAATTCTATGTGTATACCTAAAAGCTGAATAGAATTATAGAAGATCACACAACTCTGCGGATTAATTTTATTTGAATTTATCAACACGTCAAGATAACCTTACTACATTTTCTTAGTAATTTATTTCTCATTGTAAAAAACTACTATATTGTATGTCCTATTTTCTTCTTAAATATCCAAAGCCCTCTATTTAGTCCATCTTTCACAGCTCATGACATCATCTCATTTTTCATTAAGAAAGTAGACAAAAAGAAAAATGACCTTATCTATCCATCAAGTGGTCCATCACTTTACATACATCTCCACCTAGATTACTTTGTCTTCTCCCTCATTATAATGAAACAAATGTTGCTGCCTCTGTCTAAAGCCAATCCATCCAGATGGGACATGAATCCTCATCATCTTCTAGTACTCAAGGCCTAATATTGACTACAATTCTACTTACCCACTTCTATTATGTTCCTCCCTTAAAACAGGATTTTTTCCCTTACTTATAAAAACATGCCTAAGTGTAATATTTTTAAAAATCCTCCTCTGAGTTCATTTTCTTCCCATCCTCTCTACCTCAGCCTCCGTCTCCTCTAAGAGTGAAATAAATAAAATGTTTCCTCTACTCATAGTCTCCATTTCCTCACCTCCCATTCTTTCTCTATTACCTGACTTAAGTATCCACTACTCTGTAAGTAGCTCTTAGTGAGGTCACAAATGACTTTGTACATATATAAGTGATAGTCTTCTATTCTCATTAAAACAAATTTGTTCCAACATTTGACACAGCTGACCATTCCCTCCTTCTTGGAATACATTTTTCCCATAAGTATATTAGACATTGTATTCTGTTTTGTTTGTTTCTCTTATGCTTTTATTCTTTCTCTCTTTTCTTCTCAAACTACATTTCTGCCTCCTCTTTTGCTTAGCAGCTTAATCTTAGAGTGTCCTATCTAGGCTTAGGCTTTGGCCTTTTTCCCTATACATAGTCTATGCTTAAATGAGGTTATCTAACTCCATAAACTTAAATTATGTTTCTGTAATGTTGAGTCCTCAAAAATATTTTCCAATTCAATCGTTTCTTTGAAAATTAAACTAGCATGTTCAATGAATACACAGCACTTCCTTTTGGATATAAAGGATAGTATCCAAAATCAATACGTCTAATTCAAAACTCTTAAATTTCACTCCCAAAGCTGTTTTTTTTCCCTGTCTTTATTAACTTAGTATGTGCTACTGCCATCTACCCTACTGCTGGGACTCATTATTAGATGCTTTCTCTCACTGCTCCTCCACCATCACCAAGTCTTATCAACCTATTTATAAAGTATATCTAGAATCTGTTCAGTACTTACCATGTACATTACTATATAACTCTCACCCAAACTACTACCACCGGCCATCTGGACTACTGAAATGGCTTTCTACCCAGTTTCTTTGCTCTTCTCCATAGTCAATTATCTACTGGTTTTACACAAAAGCCAGAATAACCTTTTGAAGGCATGGAACTGAATATATAAGCCACTCCCCAACATATTAAACCATCCAGTGGCTTACTATTTCAATTAGAATAAATTAAAATTTTCATCCATAGACTACATAGCTTATAAAGTCCTACATGACTTGGAAAATGTCTTCCCATCCAACTTGTCTACTATTCTTGTTTTCTACTCTTCAGTTAGGCTTTCCTTTTGCTCCTAAAACAAATATTTTGGGACCATTTTATTTGCTTCCTTTTCATCCCCACCCAAGACGTTCTTCCCTTGCCTTCTGCAGTTTTGCCTCCTACTTACTCTGAAACTACTTTAAATGCATTATCCCGGAAAAGGCCCTTTCTGATTATATGATTAAAGATAGCTAACAATCACCATTTGATTCTATCTCTCATATTTTTGATTGACCATTATCTGTCTTCTCACACTAGAATGTAAACATTTTGAGGGCACAGAAATTATCTTTCCTATAAATCTAACTCTTCGCTAGAGCTCAGTGCATATGGGCTGGATGAATGAATGCATAGCTTGCTATGAAAATGTACAAAATGAAGAAATCAGGAAGTTCACAAAGTCATCTAAGCTGGGAAAGGAGACAACATGGCAGAATGTTACCATTAGACAAAGGTGACCAGTCAGGGAGACATGAAGTGTGACATTCTCTGTGAAAAAGAAAGTTTTCAGTATGGTCTGAAGAGGTTATGTACACAGTGGAGTAGATTATCCAGGAAAATGTGGACTCAGTTTGAAAAGTCATAATGTGATATATATGTTTTCACCTTACCCTCAAACGTTGGAACATAAGCATAGCTATTTACATAGAGTTGTCACATGATAAGTTTTAAGCATATAAAAAATAACTAGAGTAGTTGTCATGAGAAAAATTGAAATTTCAAGATTTAGCCAAGACGGACACCAGTTAGGAAGCTTTGGCATTGGTTTAGAAGGAGGTGGAAAAGGGCCTGAGGGGAGGCTGAGATGAAGAGGATAGAGGATCAGCTCCTACTTCAGGTCCTCATTTGAGTTTCAAAATGTTCCCATGTGAGTTTACTATTCTCTCCAAATAATAATGATCTTAATTTCTGATCCTGTGAACCTAAGAGATATCCCTGGCTGATGATTAGTTCACAAACTTAAAGATCTCTAAAAATCTCAAGCTGAAACTATAAATTTGACCCTGCTATTTACCTGACTGTACTTTAGTTTGAAAAGTCCCACTAAGAAATGAAAATGATTAAGTACCATATATTAATTATTTCAAAAGAATAACTGTGTACACATAGGAATATACATTGTATTCTATATACATGTGTGTATGTAAATATTTAAGGATCCACATAACCTGTAAGTATCTAAATATCAACTGGTATGAATGTATTACTTTATGTGTATATATAAAGAATATTTATCCGTGAATATAGTAAATTTATATTGCAGAAAAATACATATAGATAGGTCAAACAAAAGTATTAAAGAAAATACTCCTTTCCATCCAAGAACTTTTAAAAGCTTGAATTTTGAGTAAAATGAAAAATTTGTTCTCTTTTAAATGGATGGGGAGGAAGACAGTTTAAATCTTACGTGAACTAATCTGATGGGAGAATGAGATATGAGACTTGGAAGGTGTGAGAGACAGGAAGCTGGAGCCGTTGATTGTTGTGCAATGACAAGCACTGAAACTTTGCTTTAGATTATTGAAAAATGTGAAATTCTGCCTTGTGTAATTGAGCATGAGAAAACTCATTTCCAGCTTCTGTAGGTGTTTAAATTGCATTTAGAGTATGGACATAATTGTGTTTATTTGCTCACCTAACTATTCACTTAAGACTTGTAGGTCCACAGAGTACTAAGGAGGAGACTTGGGGGTAACTGATGAGAATTCTTAACTACATTTCAGGTAGAATTATATGGCTATAATAACATGTTAAAGATTAATAAAACAGTTTAAAATAGTAATATATTATCCTCTTAAGCACACTGTGAATTGATGCCCATTTTACAGGCATAGAGAAGAGGGAAGCTGGAAATAAGCTGAAGATAGGAATGGACAATGAAGAATACCTGCTGTATGCTTTCAGAGTGTGACTTATTTTTCTGGTCATTTTAAACTGTTGTTCAATCCCAACATGGGAATAAACAGCTTTGAAGGGTTTCTAAAGTAAGGACACATAAAATGTCTGCTTTTCAGCAGTTGGCAAATAATAATTCCCCTCTTAGAAAAGCCTTCAGCAAAAGAGCAACTTAGCATATAGACAGTCTCCCAGTGACCTGCCACTTAGCTGAGAATAGGTCGGGGGGAAAAGCATCCATGCCAATGAAACCTGCTCAGATCTAAAACTTCCACTCTATTAATTCTTTTCTTTGGCAAACAGAAATGAAAGGCAGAGGGAGAAAAAGCTGAGAAGACAGTGAGGTCTGAGAAACAAAGAGCAGTGTCTCTCTTTATCCAGAGCTTCGCCACAGCCTCCCTCATTTCCTGGGTATTGTTATCCAAGAAACCAGGTAGAGTGCTGTGCAGGCAAATACAAGATTATCTCAGACAATGAGTGGTAGTGCATCGGAGTTAATCTATGTGCAATGGATCAATAGCATGATCCTTAAGATAGAGAAGTGGCCAAATCAAATGGGCTTTCTGTTTT
This sequence comes from Canis aureus, assembly GCF_053574225.1. Taxonomy (NCBI): domain Eukaryota; kingdom Metazoa; phylum Chordata; class Mammalia; order Carnivora; family Canidae; genus Canis; species Canis aureus. The sequence goes on from NC_135616.1 coordinate 31,554,807, forward strand.
CTTTGTTATTTGGGCTTTGAAGCTCTATTTTTAAAATTTCACTTTGTCTTGCGTCTTAAAGGTGTTCATGCAAGTAAAAGACCACAGTTTTAGTCTGGGCTAAATACCCCTGGGTGTAATAAAGGCAAGTCAGTGCTAATTTGTAGCCTGCCTTTTTTGGGCACAAAAGCACAGTTTGAGATAGACTGAGTTGTACAGCACTTGTTAAGTATCAAATAGGAAGTGATTTTTTTTTTTTTTTTTTTTTGGTATTCTTTGGAGGTGTATTTGGACTTTGAAAATATTTCCATTTTAACTTCTATAATCCACCTCTCTTTGGGGTACTATCCTTAAAAAAGAACCATATTTATATCATGCACTCACCCTACAAATGGTGGATGAACCTTATCTAGATTAAGCAAATTTAATTTAGACTTTATGGCATTTACCATTGACAGAATTCAAATGAAGAAAATATTGTGACTCACTTTATGTTTCTCTACATCTCTTACCTTAGAATTCATCTTTCTCTAGTTCCGTCAAGGCAGATCAAATAACTTGTGATCTCTAATCATTTGTTGGCATTCCTAGAGTTCAAACCATTTTGAAGAAACCCTGAAATTTTGCATTTATTCACACAATCTCCTCTAAATCTTCTTTGAGAGATAATAACTAGTTCATTTAGGGAGGTAAAGGGGAACCATATCTATTACATGTACAAAAAAGGTTGTTAGTCTTGAATTAAAGTAGAAAGTCTCTAGGAAGGCCCTCTTGGTCTGAAATTTTACAAGAATCTTTTATGTATGAAGTCACTGGGCGGAGAGACAATAAACTCCACTCTGTCCAAGGATCTGCCATACCACTATGTATTCACTAGCAAAATGTTTCAATGTCTTAAAGGAAGAGATTTAGCCATGACTTTTAACAACCTATTTAAACCTTTAAGAAACTTTATTTACTATAACAGGAGAGTATTTCAAACATAATATTTAGGTTTTTTTTTTTTTTCTCTGACAGCAGTGGTTCTCAAAATGCAAACTCCTAAGCAGCATCAGCATCACTTGGAAACCTGTGAGAAATACAAGCTCTCAGCCCCAGTGCAGACCTAGTGAATGAGGAACTCTGGGAGTAGGGCCCTGCAAATAGTGTTTTAACAAACTCTCTCAGTAGTACACTCAAGTATGAGAACTGTTAGTTTATAGCATAGGGACATTTTTAACCCCAGGAGTTGATTTATGTCTGCTTTCATTTCAACATATATTTCTTATACTATCTGAGGTATACACTCTCAATGGAAGCAATATTGCCCCGAGGTAGTGAAAATTGTTTGAGGTGAAGACAGGTAAAAAATCTTAGATATAGTAGTTATCATTGCCCTTAAAAACCAACAATACATAAACAGGCATAGTGTATCTATGGTCTTAAATTTTTATGACAGAGAAAAACAAATGGGAAAAAAATCTAAAAAGTGTCCTTAGGGGGTCAATACTGGACAAACAAACAAAAAAAAAAGATGAAGAATCCCTAATCTGAGGAAATCTCTAATTAAAACAAAGTCTCTCCCCAGCCCCTTCTCCTCCAGATTCCACAGATAAGATACTAGATTTTGGATTTCTGCCAAGAGTGTATTTAATTTAATGACAGGTGATTAATTGCAAAGTAAAGACTTCCTTACATTACATATATTAAAAAATCATGTATATATATATATATATATATATATATGTATACACACATACACACATGTATATACATGAACATATATAAAAAATAGTCATTTTCCAGATTAGAGTAGCAAAGATTCAAAAGACTGAATTATAATTAATCCATTCATTCATTCTAAAAGAATTTGTTGAGTGTCTAGTATATAATACAAGCTATTTCAGGTACTAATATTTAGTAGTGAACAAAATGGACAAAAGTTCCTACCCTCTTCAAGCTAACATCCTAATAGGGAGATACCCCATAAACAAGACAAATAATTAAAATGTATAGATTTGAGGGACTTCTGAGTTGTTCAGTTAGTTGGGCATCTGACTCTTAATTTTGGCTCAGCTCATGATCTCAGGGTTGTGAGACAGAGCCCTCACGTCAGGGCTTGGAGCCTGCTTGAGATTCTCTCTTTGCCTCTCCCTCTGCCTGCCCTCCTTGCCTGTGCATGCTCTCTCTCTAAAGAATAAATAAATGAATACATAAATAACATATAGATTTTTAAATGATGACTTGGTAAGGAAAAAGAAACAGAAGGCTCAATGTTGGATGGAGCATGCAGGATGAGCAAGGAAAATTCATTGAGAAGAAGATTATTAAGGTTGTGTAGGGTAGGAAGGGAGGGCTCCATGGAAGAAGCAAGAGTTTTAGACTCACATCAGTGATGGCAAGCCAGTAAACAAGAGCTGTGGGGAATAAATAAATAAATAAATTACAAGTAATGGAAAAGTCTGATGACTGTAGATTTTATGAAAAGTAAAATAGGTGATTATATTAGAGAGATACATTGGAATAAAACTGCAGAAGTCTTCAAAACCCAAATAATTGTTGACCTTTCTAAAATCAGTTAATATAGAAGATGGCTAAGACATGAAAGAAATATGATTCAAATGGTATGCTGGTTAAATAAAAAGGAAGTAATAGGAGGCAAGATGTATTAGAGACAAGGTAGGCAGAAAGAGGAGTCAAAAGTCCATCAGAGTTTATCAGACTATAAACTCCCTAAAGAATAGGATCTATGTCTACACAGCAGTTAATTTTCCCCAACATCTAGGTTTTAGGTGTCCAGTAAATATTTGCACAAAATTGATCTATTCACAAATATTTAAGGGCTAGAACTAGTATTCTGGCAATGAGGAAAACATAGATAGAAGAAATCTTACAAATCTAGTATTGAAAAGATTCCGTGAATGAATGTGTGGGGATCCCTGGGTGGCGCAGCGGTTTGGCGCCTGCCTTTGGCCCAGGGCGCGATCCTGGAGACCCAGGATCGAATCCCACGTCGGGCTCCCAGTGTATGGAGCCTGCTTCTCCCTCTGCCTATGTGTCTGCCCCTCTCTCTCTCTCTGTGACTTTCATTAAAAAAAAAAAAAAAAAAAAAAAAGAATGTGTGAAACAAAGAAAGGGACATTCCAATGACTTGAGTCTGGTGGAGAATTATGAAAAAAGTATGATTATATTAATTGAAATTATAAACCTTGAAGAGAGATAGGGGAAAAATATATTTATGGTATCCTAATTTTGAGATTGTTTTAGGACATCCAAGGTGGAAGCTTTATGGATGTGGTTGGAAAGGAATTCCTAGAAAGAGAGAGTTTTGGGATTACTTGTCATTGTAAATGTGGTTGAAATTATGAGGTTGCGTGGCATGTGACCAATTGAAAATTACTCTCCTATCACTTGCAAAAAGTTTTTTTTTCCTCCCTGACCTCAGTTGTAATGACAAAATAATACCTTCCTAATTTAAATTTTAGGATTAAGACTTTACAATTTCTCATAAGAATGGAAGATCCAGGATCCAAACATTATCAACAAAGTCATAGTAGATTACATAATAGGGAAAAGGAGATAAGAACAGAAATGTAAAAGTATCAGAAAACTTCCCTGCCATTAAAGCCAAATAGAAAATTTACAGAAATGGAGATGATTGGGAATATGTACGCCAGAGACAAAGAAGGGGGAACAAAGTCAGGCCTCAGGTATTTGGTTACTTAACATAGAGCTTTGTGAAACTATCATCAGTTGAGTGGTGGGGCAAAAGCCAGACATAAGGGTGCAACAGAGCCTACAGCAAGATGTGAAAGGCCTCATTAATCATTCCACTTGCCTTGGCATACATCCATTATCCACCTCTCTGAAATCTTTAAAAGTCATAATACATTTGCTTAGTAAAGACTAAGAAAGATACAGGATTTCACTTAAAATTCAGGACATCTACCCACCTGCCTTAGTAGTCATCAGAGACTGAGTTTGGGGTTCTTAAATTCCAAATAGTATGCTCTCCTTCATTTTGTATCATCATCTTCCAATGACTTTTACATATAATACTCAATAACCCCATAGTGATAAACAAAGTGCATCTGAGTGACACAAGATGGTAACTGCTTTGGAGGTCATTTTCCTAAATTCATAAAGATTTTGAATGATCCTTCAATAGGTCATGGCTAGTATCATGTAAGCAATTGTTAAATATTTTTGTAGAGGAAGAAGTTAATTTAAAGCACTTGTGATATTCAATGACACTCAGGACAACTGTGACAAAATTCTAACACAGATGTACTTATCTTATCAACCCATATTATCTTTTCTGAGGTCAGAATAAGCCCCAGGCAAAATTATGCTGCCCTAAAGGTTCATTTTTGATAGCCCCAGCTCCCAGTTTTCATTACCTCCCATCCTACCTTTGCTGCCCTTTTCCTTTTTTTTTTTTTTTCTTTTACCCTTCCTTTCTTCTTATAATTTTTTTTTCTTTTTTTGGCTTTAGGTGGCTATGTGCTTCCAGCTCACCGGTAAACCATTCCAGGGAATTTTTAGCTGATAAGCACTCTAAGTATTAGCTCATTGAGGATATTTGCATTTCAAAAGGGAACTCAGGAGGACTAAACACTTTGAGATCCAAAGTGGAAAGGTACAAAGATTTAATCTCAAGCATTGATGACATTGAGGGGGAAAAGGGATTTGGGAATAATGAATTTTGGCACCACTAAAATCATGATATAGGTGTCCCAAGTCTTCCTGAACAGTCTGTTAACAGACTAGAAATTATTAATAGGGGAACAATATTTCACTCTCACCTGACCTTGAAAACGATTGAGGCCATCTTTCAATAACAATTCCAAACAGCTTGGCTGAGTTTACATAAAAAGTAATTTTCACTTCTGGAGTTGTCTATTTAAAAAAAATTAATTTTTTTTCTATCTAATAAAAGAAAATCTATAACACTACCTCCTCAAAGATTTAGACTTCTCAGTACATTAGGCATTGGAATATATTCAACAAAGTCAATGGTATCTCTTGTTTTACTTTTCAAGGAGTTTCTGGCTTCTTAGATATCAAGGAAATTAATTTTCATCATGAATTTCCTGCTTCATCAGTAAGAGCCAATCATGTACAAAGCTGATTTGGCATCAACAGAAAGTTTTATAGCTTTAACATAAAATCTTCATGTTGTACTCATATCTTTTGGAAAAAAAAAAATTTCCTTAGATTTATTTTAGAGGCAGTGCAGCATAGTGGGATATTTGCTTAACAACACCATTACTAATTCGCTGTCATTTCTTGCAAGTCACTAAGCTTGTGCGGACCTCAGTTTCCACATTTATAAATATAAAATTATCCCCACCATAAAAATAAATGGGGAATTGGGATAAATGCTCTCCAAAATTTTCTTCTGCCCACTTACCTGTCACTTCCCTGAACTCTAGGATTTCTAACAATTCTTCATCTAAAAAAGAAAGAAAGCTTTTTTATTTGTTTTAAATTCAATTAATTAACAATGTATTATTGGTTTCAGAGGTAAAGGTCAGTGATTCATCAGTCTTATGTAACACCCAGTGCTCATTACATCACATGCCCTCCTTAATGCCCATCACCTAGTTACCACATCCCCAACACCCCTCCTCACTAGTGACCCTCAGTTTGTTTCCTCTGATTAACAGTCTCTTATGGTTTGTCTTCCTCTCTGATTTCATCTTCTATTTTTTCCTCTGTTCCCTTATGATTCTCTGATTTGTTTCTTAAATTCTACATATGAGTGAGATCATATGATAACTGTCTTTCTCTGACTTACTTCACTTGCTCTGGTTATCATGTGCCATTCTCTTATTTGCTTGTTCATCTTTTGTTCAGCTGTGCCTCAGAAGCAGTTTGTGTCATCTAACACAGTTCTAAACCTAGATCAGAAATAGTAAAATAATTTCTGGATCTCCCAGTTAAGGCTAGAGCTGTGAAGTAAGAGCACTGTTCTTAATTTAGTCCTCTTTCTAAAGTGTCTTTCTTCTGGCACAGACCTCCTTGTCTCTAAGAAAGCAGAGCAGAACCTAGATATATTGTGACTGGGTAAATTTGTTATGTCATGCCTGCCTTTTCAAATGACCTTTATCTCATTATTACCACCCCTCTCCCAAGCGCTTAGGGTCCTCAGGGTTTCTCCCTTCATGTTTCCCAGCCCTTACTCCCAATTTCAGGTGCTCACTCACAGACAGTGCTTCATCTAGGCCTGCCAGTGTACGAATGATCTCCTTAAGGGGACTGCCTGTGTGTTCCATTCTTGCAAGGACCCTCATTAATTATCCTAGGTAAATGGAAATATGTTTCTAATATAATATAAATAGTGAATTTCAGAATAACTCTTATTTACTCTCCCTCAAATACTAAAGTAGTAATCATGTTATCACTTCAACTCAAATGATTCAGTTGCCGAAAGACCTAACAGTGTGGCCTGTATATTTTTTGAGGCAAGTATTTATTTACACAGGTTTATTGTAGTAGTACATGTGGCATATAGCCCTCAAGTTCTCTTCTAGGTTTATTTCTTAAAACTCTATACAACATCCATACCCTTCAGTCAAACTAGACTAATCACTGCTTTCAAGAATAGCTATTATCCATTTAAAAGTCGGTTCTCTCATATACTCAAGTTTAAAATACAGTTAAATGTAATTTTGCTAAATCTTTACTTTTATAGAATTTTGTTTGTATCTATCTCATAGAATTGTGAGAATTCAATGAAGTAAGTGGATGTAAAGCACTTAGCATAGTGAAATGGTAACAATTATTAGATTGTTATTCTTCTCTTTTCATCCCTTTAGCACAGAGAGAAATATATTACCTATTATTCAAATTAATAATGAATTGAATTAACCTAGATTAACATTTGTTAACTGGTCAGCTCAATAATATAGAAAACAGCACTCAAAAGAAGGAAACAACAATAGTCCAAATAAACATTGACTAAGTCAAAACAAATGTAGGGATTTCAGTAGATCTCTGGCAGATGCTATGGAGAAAGCACTCAAAGAAGTGACTGTCTTTCCTATTTCTAGATCAACTTTTTTAATGGAATCTTTAATAACTAAAAAAAAAGTATTTTAGATATAGCTGCTTTATTTTTGCAACAGTTTTGTGCCTTTACATTTTTACAGAACTCAATCAACTTTTCAGCTTTTCTTTTAAAATCCTTTCCTTTTCCCATTAGTCTGTTAATAATTGTTGCTTTCCTGGCATCCCCATTTTGTCAGGTTATTATGCATTCCTCAGCATTGTGAAAAATGAAAAGTGGAAAAATCACATATTTTTCAGCTGACTTAACACTGCATAAAGTGCTGAAATTATTAATTGAACATCTTGATTATAAATTAGGTGGAAATAATGTTGAAGAAGCAGCCCCTAGTCATATAGGATTATTATTAGGGCTACACACTGAATGACTTGAATTTCATTCTGGTAGTAGTAAATATATTAATACCAGTGAATATGAGCTCATAGATTTTGGCTGAATATCAACCAAATCAAGCAAGCAATTGCCTCCACAATTTTGAGGTTTACATCCTAAAAACACGTGATTACTTTGCCCCTTTAACTGCTTAAGAACTATAGCAAGAGTTTAGAGCCAAGCTAACAGCTTTCTCCCTTCTGGAAACATTTAATCCAAAATCACAACATTTTTAAAACCTCAGTAAAATTCACTCCACTAATTTCAAAGAGGTGGTAATCCATAATGAAGCTTGGTGGATATTCACCTTTAAATAGTACCATGGAAAATGTGCCCATCTTGGGCAAGCTAATAATCATCCACATTTTAACAAGTGCTTAACTTGCTAAAGATAATAAAACAAGTTCAACCTCAGATTAAAATATACTAGCATATCAACATTTAATGTTTAATTACAAGTTTGTTTTATCTGTTATTTGAAGTAGTCCTGGAAAGATTTCTATCTAACAATATTTTGCATACTATTTGGGGTAGGCTTAGTCAAGGTAACAAATCACAAAATTTTAGTGTTAAACAATAAACTTTCAGTTCTTGTTCACATAACATTTCTTCATGGGTGTTCAGATTATCAAGGGAGCTCATTTTCACATAGTAGTAAGAATCCTGTAATAGTTTTATGTGTCAGTTTAGGCTATACTACCCAGTTATTCAATCAAACATTAACCCACGTGCTGTTGCGAGGGTACTCTGTAGATGTGATTAAAATCCACAATCAATTGACTTTAAATAAAGGAGGTTATATTCCATAATGTGGATGGACTTAATTTAATCAGTGGATAGGCCTTAAAGACAAACTAGGTTTACCCGATGGAAAAAGAAATTCTGCCTCAAAACTATAGCATCTGGGCAGCCCCAATGGCCCAGCAGTTTGGTGCCGCCTTCAGCCTGGGGTGTAATCCTGGAGACCCAGGATCAAGTCCCATGTCGGGCTCCCTGAATGGAGCCTGCTCTTCCCTCTGCCTGTGTCTCTGCCTCTCTCTCTGTGTCTGTCATGAATAAATAAATAAAATCTTAAAAAAAAATTTTTTTTTAACTATAGTATCTGATCCTGCCTAAATTTCCAACCTGCAGACCTACCCTACTAATTTCAGACTTGTCAGGCCCCACAATCACATGAGTCAATTCTTTGAAATAAATACCTTTAGATACTTTTCATTCTTATTTGTTCTGTTTCTCTGGAGAACTCTGGCTGATACTATTACTGACCCTCTAACTCCATCCACTTGGTGGCTTGCCACTGTCCTCTTTTAACTAGCAAAGGAGAAAGAACATAGAGTATGCAAAGAGGAACACACCTAAAAGCTTTTACAGATTTGTAAATGGCATATACCATTATCTGTTTATGGCCTAAATGCTGGAAAAGCTAGGAAATAGTTCCTAGACAGGGCCCCAAAATAGAGAGCAGATTTTAGTGGACAGCAAGTGTGCTCTACTAAAATTTTCAATAATATGATTTCTAACATATATTTTTAAAATTGCATTGTAAGTAGTTTTTATATAGCTTATTTTATCCTTCAATGGAGCATTGAAGGTGAGTCTCACATTTGGTTGGAGAAAAATGAAGGGAAGATCATTGTAGGTTGCAGGGATAGAGGAAGTTTGAAGAAAAGGAGAAGGGTAGAATGAAGAGGAAAGAGGAACCTGTATCATGTGAAGAAGGGATACACCTTTCTGGAAACTGATCTATCTGATCCTCTTTGCCCATCTCCCTCTATCAGTGAATCATTATCTTGGTGAGCCACCATTACAGATGGGAGTTGCATAGTCCTCAAGTATGTTTGAACAACTACAAAAAAAAAAAAAATGTATACACTGATCTAGATCTTAGAGTAAGTAATGGAATGGAGAGAAATGAGGCTAGAAAGGTAATACTCACTTCAAATGCATGCTCAAGAATTTGAATTTTCCTCTTTAAACAGTGAGGAGTTAATATAAAGTTTTTATGCAAGGATTGATGTGATCGATGTCAATATCAGACATTAGATTTATCAGGTTGTTTTATTTAAAATAGGTGGGATGAGGGAGAGACATGAATTGGGCAGACTAGTTAAAAAGAAGATTGTGGTAATGGTATAGGGCAGAGATAAATAATGCTTTGTAGCAGGTGGCAATGAGAATTGAAAGAAAAAATAGTAGAAGTAATACATGGCAGTAGAATGGACAGAATTTAATGTCTCATTATATATAGGAATAAGGGAAAAGTATTCAAAAATATTACCTAGGTTTCAAACTGTGGTGCTAGGAGGCTGGTGTAGCCTAACTAAAATTAGACATATTTCACCTATTTTCTTATATCAATTAACTTTTCCTGAAGAGATGATCAAGGTACTAGATCCTACTTGTGGCACACAGAGTGTCATGGGAGCTGAGAGGAGGGGGTGACCCTTACAAGAATGCCCAGTTTCCTTTGACATCTTCAGACCTCTTGTAATACTATCCCCTACTTCATCACTGCAGAAAGACATTTAATGTTCATTAAGGAGATATAAATAGGTTGCTCCCTTATCAACCTGGCAACTGGGTCAATTTCACACTGAGTCATTAAATGTCTTAAGAACTGGTAATCTATCATGTTTTAATGACAACTTTAAAATGGTATTTCAAAACCAAAAGATTTATATCCCATTAAGAGATGATTGTAATATACTAATGCAAGACTTCACTCACCCATTGAGAGCTGTATTTTATGAAGGAAGTGGGGGTGGCTAGGTAACTACCTTGCAATATTAAAAATAGCTGACCATTTTGCATATTTAGTTTAGAGCCAGCATTTTACTTAATTTGTATTTTGGCAGACACATAGGTAGCCAATTTGATACCTTTACAAATATCTGAATGGGCTATTTTAGCCCATAAATGTGAGCCCCAGGAGCTCGGCAAATAAGCACAGCCAAAAACAAACCAACGAACAAAACACCAAGCAATATGCCAGTTGTTAAAAAGGTAAATTAAACCCATATATCTATCAATGATGACAAAATAGTTACATATGCAATTGATGGGAAAATATGTATCATTCAATAGGTTCCCATCTTTTCTCCCAAGGGATTATATTGGCTGAAGAGAGACATTTTCATTGCTAGCTATCCCTATTCCTCTTGTCTTTGTTCAATCTTGGTAATAAAAAGGGGGATCATTTTAAGAAAAGGCTGTCTCTATATATATTCTGGTAGTAAGAGTTTTCTAGAATTCCATAATATTTGCATAAATTATTTTTATAATAAATCTCTCTCTGTTTTAACTGTTCTTGCCACTATTACAATTACTCTGTAGCTTTTATTTTACTTTCTTCTATCAAATCTTTATAATTGCACACTAGTATAATTTATCACATTGATGAGATTTATTCTGAGATTTCAAGAAAATTAGGATTCTTCTTTTTTCTTTCCATTTGTCTTAATTCACCAAGTGAATTAACAGCTGTTTTGTTTTTGTTTTTGTTTTCTTATGCTATCCAAATCACTGGGTTATTCTCCCATGTACTAATCTTTGCAGTCTCTGGTGTTTCTTGCTATAGGTGCCCTACCTCTTAAAGGCAGAACAAGGCTTTGAGGCTTTTCTTCCTGTGTCCTCCATGTCCTCCACCCAATAAGCCTAGATTAATGATTGCAGAGTTTTGGTGCCTTTAATATCATGTTTTCCTAGAGTCCAACTATTGGATCAAATGGTCAGGCAGTCTGTGATATTCCAGAAGATGGTGCCATGTTTACCACAGTACCTGTAGTGCTGCCTCATAGGAGCTATTGTCACTCCAGTGTACTGCAGTTCAGGTTTCTCTCTTCCACTCTTTTCACTCCATGTCTTTCCCTCACAAACAAGGGTATTGGCTAAGATTTAGAGGTTCTCTGGACTCTTCCCTTAAAGATCTGATTAAATATGTAAATATATCTTTAATGTCTTGCTTGTTCATCTATAAATATAAGAAGAAAGTCTGAATACAATTTGAACTACTTATGTAAATTTCTGGACACACAAATAAAAATAAATTTATTTTCTACTTGTTTTTTCTTCTCAAGAACTTTCCCTCTTTCCTAGATTCTGAGGAAATGAATAAAATGATCATACTTCATCTGAAAAACATTTGGCTTATATTTAAATTATTTACATTTCTGCAAAAGGGAAGCTCCAGCAATTTAGCAATCTTTAACTGCTATTTTCTTCTGGCTTATATATGAAAATCATAGTAGAAAGTAACAGATTGGTTTCATTAGATGTCCTAGATTGTGGGGACATAGTTGCAACTCAATATTTGTAAGTTATAAATGGAGGGGGGGGAAATTTACATTTCAGAAACTAACAATAAGACCTTGGACATCTAATCTAATATAAACTTTAACTTCCTCACCTTTAAAATAATCTATTAAAATGTATTCTAATTGCAGTATTCAGTAAGTCTATGAGTTATTTGACAGATTAATGATGCCACCTAAAAATTTAATGTCATTTTCATTAAAATATGTTTCTATGTTATATTGTCTCAAACTATGTATGAAGAGAATTATTATCCCTTTTTTTATACAAAGGCAGTGGGCCAGGGAAGTGAAATAAATGGTTCAGGCACATAACTATCTAGTATTTGCAGGAGATGTAATTCCTTTTTCTCCTTCTGCTTTTTGTTTGATTTACTTTTATATATCAGTCTGTAAATTTACTTAAAAAAGTAAACAGCAGAAAAAAATTTAATAGCTGTGATTTGTATGTAATTCATAATACTGATTTAGTAATCAACTATTTTATGCATCACAGCTAACTAGGACCTCTAGTGTTTAGACTCTAGTAGAGATGTAAATGATTTTTAAAAAAAAAGGTGATAGGGCCAAAAAAAAAAAAAACACCCAACTTCTCATCACCATTTTCTATTTGCAAATGTGTGATCAGAAAGAAAGGATTCTTAAATTGCTGAATAAGAAAACATAAAGAAAACATAAATTTTAATTATGCATACAAGATTAAGCAAAAACCCTTTATCACTAAGGAACAATGCTTCAGGTAAGTTTTAGAATAATAGCTAATGTGCTCAGCTAAATTTGGCAGTGGAGAAACTGATAAAAGTCACAGAACACAGTTACTCTTTCTTATAATACCTCATATATCTTTACCTCCAGATTAGAAACTAATGACATACATATATATATATATATATATATATATATATATATATATATAGCCCTTATATAATATATATATATTTTATATATAAAAAGCCCTTTTAAAAATCAATAAAAACAAAAGATAGATAACATAATAGAAAAATGGGCAAAAGCCTTGAACAATTAATAAAAGAGAGGTTTGCTTTACTAGACATCAGAGAAAAGAAAAACAAAAACTATTATGTCATGCCACTAAAAACTTTCCAAAATGCCTAGGATGTAAGATAGGCCTACTGAATATAGGTAAGTACGTGAATCAACTTGCATTCTCATATGCTGCTGGTGAAAATGTAAACTGATATAATTTTGGAAAACTCTTTGGCAATATCAAGTAAACCAAAACTTACACATATCTTATAGCCCTAAATTTCACTCCTAGGTATATATTCAAAAGAAATTTATGTGTATATTCACAAAATAACATATAAAAAGTGTTTACAATGACACTATGTGTAATAGCCCCAAACTAAAAATAACTCAATTCTCAATTATCCATTAAGAGCAGGATGAATAAATTGTGCTATAATTATACAACAAAACACTATATAAAACAGCACTACTACATAATCACAAGTAATATGATATCACAAACAAAAAGAAGCCAGACACAAAAAGTAGATTGTATGATCCTACTTATGTAAATTTCAAAAACAAGCAAAACAAATGTATGGTATAAGAAGTCAGAATAGTTGCTATCCTTGAAAAGAAAATGGTGAATAGGAAGGAGCCTGGGTGGCTTAGTTGGTTAAGCGTCTGCTTTTGGCTCAGATCATGATCCCAGAGTCTGGGGATTGAGCCCCACATTGGGCTCCTGCTCAGGGGAAGTCTGCTTCTCCCTCTACCCTTCATCCTGCTTGTGCTCTCTCTCTCTCTCTCTCTCTCAAATAAATAAAATCTTTAAAAAAGAAAAAAAGGGAAGGAATCTGAGGAGGCACCTGGGTGAAAGTGTCATTATGTTTTTTATGTAAGTTCTGATTACACGACACTTCAAATTGAAAACATTAATCAAGCTCTCATATAATTTGTATCTTTTTCTATACATGCTATATTTCAACAAAAAGTATATATTAATTTATATGAATGTGGGGATCCCTGGGTGGTTCAGCAGCATAGCACCTGCCTTTGGCTCAGGGTGTGATCCTTGAGTCCTGGGATGGAGTCCCACATCGGGCTCCCTGCTTTTCCCTCTGCCTGTGTTTCTGCCTCTCTCTGTCTCTGTCTCTGTCTCTGTCTCTGTCTCTGTCTCTCTCTCTCCGTGTGTGTGTGTGTGTGTGTCTTTCATGAATAAATAAATAAAATCTTTAAAAAATAATAATAATTTATATGAATGTATGTGTGTGTATATGTGTTGGTATTTTTTCCGGGTATTCAAAAGTACACATTATTGGGTACTTCCATCTTTAACATCAACACAGAGACATTTTTTTCTTTGGGATGTAACTGAAGCGTAAGCTGGAACTATGATGCGAACCCAGAATTATGAGTACCCTTACAGTTTCATATTTATTTTTTGAGAGCTAGGGTTTGAAATATCCATTAATTTCTTCCAGATACATAATCCATCGCCTCCCTTATCAGTTTTGCTTTTCTATTCTCCATCATTTACATGTTTTTGGTTGTTGCATAAGAGGACAACTTTAACAATGTAATTTGTTGTGTAAAATACACAGTTGAGGTTTGTCATAAGAACTTTTAATGTTAAAAAAAGAACTTTTAATGTTAATTGATACAATTTAAATAATCTAGTCATGAAAAAGTTAATAATGGGGAAGAAAATACAGTTAAAAATAAAGATAACCAGGTATTAGAGACTTCCTGGTGTAAGTATGTTACACTACCTAAACAAGTACAACTTTCAAAAAGACCAAACCCAAATCTAATTAAATCTCTTGATTAAATCTTGGTTAATTTTTAGAAAATGATGAAGATACAGAAAATCTGAAACATGCTATGGGAAATATAATCATTAAAATTCAGACTGTGGGACAACCTATAGCTCAAAGATTCAGTTTCTTAAATAATTTTCAATGGAAAAAGAAATAGGGCCAGTCTACATATTGGGAGAGAACTAAAGACATATCAACTATCACAGTGAATAGACTTGTCTTGAATCTACATTAAATAAAATTTTAAATATTTATTAACATAACTGAAATATACAATAGGAAGGACTTACTAATTTTTTTAGGTAGCATAGATGTCTGGTATTTTATATATATATATATATATATATATATATATATATTTTAAGATTCCTTATACTGTAGATATTCATACTAGAATATTTACAAATAAAAAATATATAATATCTGGGATTTGCTTTAAAAGAATATGGGATGACAGAAAGGAGGAAACACAGAATAAATAAAACAGTATTGGATAAGAGTTGATGAAAACTGGGGCAGCAGTTTAGCACCACCTTTGGCCCAGGGTGTGATCCTGGAGACCGGGGATCGAGTCCCACATGGGGCTCCCTGTGTGAGGCCTGCTTCTCCCTCTGCCTGTGTCTCTGCCTTTCTCTCTCTGTGTGTCTCTCAAGAATAAATAAATAAAATTTAAAAAAAAAAAAAGTTGATGAAAACTGAACACCGATGAAGTGCTCATGGTTACTAATTATACTATTCTTTGTTCTTTTTATTATGTTTGAAACTTTCTATGATAAATTTAAGGAATAACAAATAAGTTAAAGCAGAGAGGTATATCCTTGAGTGCATTTGAACTTATATGACATTTTCTAGAAAGATAATTATAGCAGCAAAATATGAAGACAGATATTAGACTATGGAACAAATATAAAGATGTGAATCTTTGATTCAGAAACATCACATTTTACAAGTGATTATTCATAAAAGCTAAAAAGTGAGACAAGAGCAGATGAACACACACTTGGTTGCAAAAGCCAAGAACAAAACAACACATTCCTCCTTTTATGCCTTTGTGAATTAGTCACAGTATCAAGTTGTTGGAGAGGCACTTTAATTTGATACCTTTTGTGCTTTGGGGATACTTTTACTGGGTTAAAATTGCTGCTGTTAGAAAAATCAGTGTCAACCATGGAGTTATGTTGACCCTATGGGCAAAGGTGAGATGAGAGGGTCAGGCTGAGAAATGAAGACAAGAGGGGAAACGTGCAAGGAGTGGAGCAAAATGTCAGAGAAAACTTTCTTTTTTAAAATGAGCTGGATTTTTTTTTTCCTTGTGCCCAGGAAGTCATGTTATGCTTTGTCTCAGGAGAGGAGTAGAGAAGCGCCTCTTGCTGCCCTCTGCTAGTATCCTGATCATCAGTGTCAACAGAGTAGCCCTGCTATGCCTTTAGTAGCAGCAGAGAAATTGAGAGCAGTTCCAGATCTGCCCAATTACAGTTTATGGAGCCTGGCCCTGAGAAAGCAAAAGATCAGCACTTTCTCCTTTCATAGTCTGTAAAGGTTCACTCTCTCTCTCAGACACCCTGCCCCTTCCAAATCAAAAGATTCTCAATAAATCAAAATCAAAAGATTCTGGTTCTGGTTCAAGATCTGTACTTTTCCTCCCAGAATTTGAGTCTTTCATTTGCAAATGAGAGACTTGAAATATATTATCTTGGAAGTTTTGTTTAATTCTATCAGTCTTTAAGTTTACATTCACGGATCACCCCTGGTAAGTGTGGACAAGTTTCTTCACGGCTCTTCTGTTTAAGACTGATTACAGAGGGAAGTAGAAGAATAAACCCTAGGATGATTCTCTTATTTAAGCTGTACAAAATTTATTTTGGTTCTGTTCTGTTTTTGTTTGTTCACTTGTTTGCTTTATTCTTTTTTATATATAACTATAGATGTTCTTTGGGGAGAGTAGGTGATTTTTTAAAATAGGATAATAGACTATGCAACCCATCTTAACTTGTGACTAGAGAAATAACCCTCCCTATTTATTCCAATGCTGGGTATTCCCAGATGTCTCATCCCTTGCAAATTCATCCTATGCATAGAATTACATATCTTACATGCATGTCTAATCACAACAATCTCTTGCTCAAGCACACCTCTGGTTCCCCACTTCCTAAAGAAAAAAAAAAAAAACAACTCATCTGTGTTTTTTTTTAAACTTTCTTTTTATAGAAATTTTCACAACTCATGCAGCAATTGGTATACTTCACTAATTTGAAATACAGAAATCATAATATTGTAATTATTTATTTCACATGGTTTTCTTTGTAGGAAGTGCCCTGTTGTTCTCTTGAGACCTCTTTATTTCTGAATTACCCAAGTACCCTAATGGTTACTCAGTCCAAAGGAGTAATTACAAAGGCCAGGCTTAAAAAAAACAAAAACAAAAACAAAAACAAAGGCCAGGCTTAAAAGGATACAACTAAGATGTCCAAGTAGTACTCTTATAGCAAGATTTTGGTTGTGCCAGCTTGTATCATTTTTAAACACAGGTCATATACAGAGGGCTCTGGTTAAACTCCTACAGTTCAGGATTCTTTTAGCCCATAAATGAGCTACAAGATTACATTCATGTTGCCCAAAGCCCAGGTTTTATGACAAAAGAACTAGGCACAGAGTCCTCAAGCTTCATGTATATGTTTTTTCAGAATTAGTTCAGGCTCATGAATTCTGAGTCCAGGTTAACAGCCTAGATTCTGTTCCCTCACTGTGAGTTCCCCTTTAAGATCTTTCCCTGCCAGTGAACATTAGGCAAGTTCACCCAGTAAACTCTGACAAGTTTCTTGAATTTTAATTCTCATAGAGAGGAAAGTGGTATTTAGCTCCATCCCTTCCTCACCACTGTCCTCAGTTCCTTAGGAAAAAAAAAAAAATTGTTCCATCCCTTGCCCTGAGCTCTGTACACCAAGATCACGATTCTTTTTATACACACACACACACACATACACACACCACCACCAAGATCAGGATTCTTTTTATACACACACACACACAGACACACAGTTAAGATCCATTTGTACCCTTTATGTAAGGGAGTGCCTGCTGGCTTTGGATTTATACATTAATGGGAGGTCATTCAAGTGTGTCTTTTTATTGCAAGTGTGTCTTTTTAGTTTTCCTTTTAGTAAAGGACATCTACTCTAAGGTCAGTGTGGGACCCAGGAAATTTAACAAAAACCCCTACCCCTGGACAACCAGAGCAGGACTGACTATTTTGTGCTGACCTGCTTATTGCTTAGGGTACTGCCCCACCCTAGTCAAAGACCAGGGCACACCCTAATCGGAAATCTGCTCAGTGATAGGCCAGATCAAATGGATACTTTAGGGTAAAATGTAACTCAATCGGCCACCTGCAAGTGTCCAGACCAGCATGACCGTGCAACTTTCTGCATATCCCATTGGCCACTGGCCCCTATAAAGCTGCTAAGCCTCTTAGTCTCCGGTCCAAGTCCCTGCTCCCCTGCATAGGGTATACTTGGACCCAGGCTCGAGCTTGTAAATAAACCCTCCTGTGTTTGCATTGGTGTCGGCTCCTTGGTGGTTTCTCGGATTCACGATCTTGGGCACAACAGTCAGTAGATACAAAGATTATTTGTATAATGTTTTAAAAATATTTTTTATCCAGCAGTTATTATAAATAGCTATTTCTGCAATTATTATTTACTAAATGTCTTTCAAGTAGATTAATAGTGGTGTACATACAAGAACAGTATTATTCTTTATTAAAAGAATTTATTAATTTATTTGAGAGAGGAAGAGAGAGAAAAAGCACAAGCACAAGATGGGGCAGAGGGAGAGGGAGCAGCAGACACCTTGCTGATCAGGGAGCCTGACTCAGGGCTTGATCCCATGATCAAGGATCATGACCTGAGCTAAAGGCAGACGCTTAACCAACTGAGCTACCCAGGAGCTCCAAGAATAGTATTATTCTTATTCTTACTTACCAGCACAATGCCCGGGCATTAGATACATGCTCAAAATGTGTTTATTGAATAAATTAAGGAAGAGCATATAGATCCGAAAGTGTTCTATGACATATAAACTATGTATCAAAAGATGAAGAAGAGTTAGCAAGTAGAAGGAATAGTATACACAAAATACTAGAAATCTCTAGAGTGTAGAGTTGGATGGAAATGGGAACAACAATGGTTTGTTATGCCTTTGTTCTTGGAGTCTCACACGATTGTCTGGTTTCCCTTTCAGGGCCCTCTCCCCCAGGAATGCACCCACCAAGGTCCTAGACTCTTCTTGGCCCTCCTCAGCTCCCTGCCTGTTTCCCGTAAGGCTGTACATAGTCCTTTTACTTCCTTGTAGCTTGTGAAACTAGTTTATAATAAACTCTTAAAAATATTGTAAAAAAAAAAAAAAAAAGAAGAAGATCATGAAGATACTTACAAACTTTATGATGGAGTTGGACTTTATCCTAAGGTCAATGGGAAAATTTTACAGAATAAAAAGAAGAGAAGTGCATTTTGGAATATTATTCTGGCTTCAATATGGAGGATACATGGAAATAACCAAAACTTGAGTCCACTTTATTAATTTAGGTAAGCAGTCTTGGAACCCTGAAGTAAAGCAGTAACAGAAGAGTAGTGGAAAACTATATATTTAAGGGTAGAACTGACAAGAGTTTATAACTGATTATATGTGGGGATGAGGAGAACAAACAAGGTGAAGTCAATGTTGCGATTTTTGCTTAGACACAACTCAAAGGATCCTGGTAGCATTTATAGTGACAAAAGAAGAAACATACGAGAAATTTGGAGTGATAAGGGAAATATTGAAGTCCATTTCAGACTTTAGTTTGAGACATACAAGCAGTTGTATCTATGCGTATGAAGCTCAGGAAAGAGATCTAGTGAAGATGTATATTTGGTGAAATTCAATACATGGCACAGGAATGGCTAAATTTTTATCTACTCTGAAATATTACAGGATTTTTCTAGAGTTCTGAGTTGAAAACAGAATTTGAGGCAAAATTCCTTAATAGTGAAAAATATGTGTCTATTGATTAGTGAGGTTTCACATGTATATATAGAGAAGAATGGAGGCATATTGGTAGCTTTCATTTAACCGGATCTGGGTGGTAACTGATACCATGGGATATACATATATAAAATAAAAGTGAAAAGGAATTAGGGTGAAATTCTAAAGTACTCTATTATTTTGGAAACATAGAGAAGAATTCTGGTTCTGATGATTTAGGCAATGGACTAGAAAGAGTCTTTTGTTACCAATTTATCATTACTGCAAACAGAGTAAGATTAGAGTAGAAAAACAAAATGTTAAGAAAATGTTTTGCTATTTTTATCTTCAACTGCCCTCCTTTTGTGACAATCACATCCCAACATTCTAACGCTTGGAGGAATTAAAGAATCACTAAATAAGGTTGCATCAATTCTGCATAACATTCTATACTGACTGCCATCAATATGCTGCCACCTTGGTCCTGTAAGGAGGTGTCTATGAACATGCCACAATGCCTAGGTCTCTGTCATTCTACTTGCCTAAAAGCTGCCTTTGTACCCTCCTCGATATCCTGGTTCTCCTTCCTTTTGTTGAGCTTTTATTTTCATCATGGGTACTGCTTTTTTTTTTTTAAGATTTTATTTATTTATTCATGATAAACAGAGAGAGAGAGAGAGAGAGAGGCAGAGACACAGGCAGAGGGAGAAGCAGGCTCCATGCCAGGAGGCTGATACGGGACTCGATCCCGGGACTCCAGGATTGTGCTCTGGGCCAAAGGCAGGCGCTAAACTGCTGAGCCACCCAGGGATCCCCATGGGTACTGTTTTGTCAGCATGGTGAGTAAGCCATATTATTAGCTACCACATTTTCCTATTATGGGACACTAGCTTTCCTACTTTCTTAGACTTTTCTATTAATAAATTAATTCAGTGAGGGGTGCCGGGGTGGCTCAGATGGTTAAGTGTCTGCCTTCAGCTCAAGTTACAATCTCTGGGTTCTGGGATGGGGCTCCACATCTGGCTCCAGTTCAACAAGGAGTCTGCTTCTCCTTCACCCTCTGCCTCCTCCCCTGGCTCGTGCTCTCTCTCTCTGTCTCTCTGTTTCTCTGTCTCTATCAAATGAATAAATAAAATCTTTTTAAAAATTAACTAATTCAGTGTATATTTATTATCTCCTGCATTCCAGGCCCTCTATCTCTTTGTTTATTATTTGGGTACACCAGTCCTGTGCAGTAAGTGAAAGAGAGAGACAAATAATCCAACAATTACAACATTCCTGTAAATGTTGTCACAGAGGTGATAAAAGAGAATAGATAAATGAGAATGTTACTTGTTTTCCAGAATCAGTGAATGATTTCCAGAATAGAAGTCAGTGGACTGAGGAAGAGAAATAAATAGGGATATTTCTAGCTTATTTTCTGATTCCACTGATAGACCAATTAGATTCATAGAATAAATTTTGACTACATTTAACTGAAAACTCGACAGTATATTAAACAAAAACTTGTTTATGTATCTTCTCCAAATAAAAGGAGTTTGGAAGGGTCAATCTAGGACTGGTATGGTGGCTTCATAGTTACCAATGACCATTCTCAGTCCTTGGCATCTGTCCTTGAGTTTACTTCACACTTCAATATGGCTGCTGAAGATCCTATTGTCATCCTACTGTGATTCAGGCAACAAAAAAATGAAAAGAATAAAAGGGAAAGATAGATGCACCTCCTGGAAGAGACACTGTGGAATATAGGAGAGGGGTCAGTTGATGGGGAGAGAAAAAAAGATTGTCCGGGAGGGAAGGAGCAAGATAGTCTCCATAATAGTAATGCTGTGATTTCAGAAAGAACAGTATATACAAAGCAATATAACTCCTTACAGTAAAGTAACAACAAAACCAACAAGTATATACAACATATCATAAAAACTGAAGTATGAGTTCTTTGATTAGAAGGAAAATAATTATATCACTGACGCTATTTAATAGCTGTATTTTTCCATATTTATTTCCCCCTATTGGAAGGGGTCCATGAAATCCTCATTCACTTAGATTTGGAGTGTATTTTGTTTCTGAACTGAAGAAACTGTTTGAAAACTTGGAGAGTGTATTTATGGATTGCTTTGCCAACCTGTAGTGGCAATAACTTTTGAGACACTCAGCGGGGTTGACTTTGTCAAGTGTAACAAAGAATATTTCAAATATTGGGGGCTTGGCAAAAACCTTCAGTGTGATTTGCCAGGTGCTGTTCCATCAATTTTTAACACCCATTTTTTTAAAAGACATTTAATCTATACTTATTTCTTACTGCTTTATTTCTTAACTCATCAAAATGTTATATTTCAAGAGCTCTTTGATGTGTATGATACCTTTGGGCTCTCTCCCCCCAACCTTCTGCTAAACAGGAAGTTATGTTAGCCAAGGGGAGAAAGGCAGGAAGAAAACCTTTGAATTTTGGAAAGGGTGTTGGTTCTGGTTGCAAAAGCCTTAAGGTTTGAATCAGTGCTGAGCATGATTGAAATTGTCATCTTGAAAAGGAGGAATTGATCATGAATGGATTTTTTTTTTTTTTAAATATACAATCACATATGCAGTGAGAAGATATCAAAGATTATCTAATCCCATCTTCTACTGAAGGACTGAATTCCTCCCAACATGTTATGGTCATGGCTCGGTTTGAATACCTCTAATAACAAGAAACTCAATGCCTGCGAAGGTCAACGTATCTTTTTTTCCCCGAAAAATCAAGTGGTTATAGCTTTCATATCTTTTTCACTGTTGAATTTTTTTCATCCTTCTTCCTGATGTGCGTTCCCAACATCTCTCTCCCATAGGTCCCCCTCTCTTACCTCATGAAATAGGGTCCCCCTCTCACCTCATGTTTCCAGCATTCTTCTCTCTGATGATGTGATCCGAGCATGCTCCTCTCAGACAGGTGTCTCCAGCATCTCTCTCTGACGACCTGTTCCCAGAATCCCTCTGACTAGCGTGACTGGCATCCTTTCCTCTGAGGACGTTCTCGCAAATCCTCTCTCTGAGGGAAGCTCCTGGCATCCCCCTCAGACGGAGAGTTCGGAGTTCGGGAAGCCGCCTCCTCCAGCCTCTTCCCCACCCCCCACCCACCCCCCTCGTAATGTGTATTTTTGGCATCCCTCCCTGAAGGAGCCTTCAGTCGTCCCCCTCTCTGACAGAAGTTCCCGGCATCCCTCTCTGAAGAAGCATTCAGTCGTCCCCCTCTCTGACGGAAGTTCCCAGCATCCCTCTCTGACGGAAGTTCCCGGCATCCCCCTCTCTTAAGTCGTTTTCCCAGCATTCCGCTCTGGCGGTGTGTTTTCAGTGTGCTCCTTTGAGCGTGTTCCCAGCATCCCTTTTTCGCTCTCTCGCTTTCTTGCTTTCTCTCTCTCTCTCTACAGTAATCTCTGTCCTTTGGTTTTCATATGCCTCGCTGAGCCGCACAGAATCCACGCATTTCTTCTGCTACGTTGATGGTCTTTCAAATGTTTGAAGGCAGCTATGGTGTCTCCCTGGTTTTCATGTTCTTGAAACATAAAATGCCAAAGTCATTGAAATACGAATGTGGCAACGTTTTAGTCTCATCCAATAACTAGAAGAATCTTGTCCAAGCACCAGTGTTTGTCAATATTACTCTTGAATTTTATGCTCCGTTATTAAATAATATACATGTGCCACCCACTAAAAGAGTTGAAAGAATGCATGCTTTGTCCTGGAAATCATATTTCTATTTATGCAGCCTAAATTCTCTTAAAATGTTCTCTCTCTCTCTCTCTCTCTCTCACACACACACACACACACACTCTACATATACCAGGAAAGGAACTAGAACTATATGCACAACATATGACATTAAGGACTGCTTTCAGGATTTTAGACCTAAAGTGGATGTTCAATAATTAGAAATGAATGGTGAATGAAAACACAGCACACACACACACACACACACATACACACACACACACATTTTTTTTTTCTAAGTCTGTGGACTCAGATTCACAGCAGTTTACCATATACTACAATTATAGCAGGTTCACTACTTAGTATATGAAACAAATCAGCTTAGGTGTTTCAGAAATTTATAATGGAAGGGCAGTGGAGTTTACAGAAACCTATGGTACTTAACAGGGTTTATTTATCAGATTTTACAAATGCTACCAGGAATTCTCAAACACAATCCTATTTTCTTGATCTAAATGTATGCTAACGAAATTCTGAAGTTACCATGTTTAAAAAAGAAGTGTGTCCTTAGTTTTGATTCACAAATATCCACTGCTGAGATAATTTTTAGCATCCTAAATTGTACACAGAGAGCCTTACTGAATTTCCTCTGCTGAAATTATTCCCTTTCTCTTAGATATTACCACAGCACTGTATGCATTCTAGTTACCATTAAGTCAAAAGTGGTGCAAGTGGCAGGATCCCTATCTTACAATGAAAATGACTGTAAATAGAAACGAAAACTTTGAATCCAAATACCAGTATTAATAACTAAGTAACTGTATACAAGTTACTCTGTCGTACTAGCTCAGTTTGGTTTTTTTGTTTTGTTTTGTTTTGTTTTGTTTTGTTTTGTTTGTAAAATGAGAAGAGTATCTACTTCTCAGGAGTGTATGCACATATGTGTGCCTGTGTATGTATGAGGGAAGGAATTAATAAAGAAAACACATGTCAACACTTACCTCTCAAATATTTGGTGAGAATTATGTTGTCTACTATAATGTCTGGCCCATACTTGGTTTTTAATATTTATATTCTAGCTCTTCATGCCCAGCGATTAGTTTGTGTGGATTTGGTAAACATCACTGTTTATCTAGCAACCTGTAGAGAGTCACCAACCCAAATACCCCCTTTGGTTATTTGCTGAAAGTTCTGAAGTAAAAGCAGCATAGTCCTGATCAGAGCTCCTCTCTTACAAACAAAACAAACCAACCAACCTAGGGTTAGGCATATATTCCCATCTTCTGTATTTACATTTTGTACTTCTATCTTTCCACACACACCCCCTCCTCAGGTACTCCCAAGGTTTTGGGGAAATTAAAATCGGACACCCCTAGTAATTCAGTAATGTTTGATTAAGAATCACTCCTTAGTCTTAACCTTCAATATTTACATGCTATTGTAAATATCTGGAACCAATTTCATTAAAATTTATGATCAAAATATTTACTAGCATTATTTTTTTAAAAAAAAACTTGGGAACTCTAACATATGACAAAAAATCTGAAAAGAAAACTATGGCATATAATAAATAGAGAGGAAAAAACTGTCACATTTTATATGATACAATTATCTTTCAAAAAAGCTAAAATAATCTATGGTAAAAGCATATTAAGGTGGACAAATATGAAAAATATATTAAAATTTGTATTTATATGAATTAGGAATAATCAACAAAAGTATAATAAAATCATATTTGAAAGTACATACAAGGGATCCCTGGCTGGCTCAGTAGGTGAAGCATGCAACTCTTGATCTCAGGGGTTGTGAGTTTAAGCTTTGCATATAGAAATTACTTTTAAAAAATTGTTTTTTAAGTCTTCAAAAAAAAAAGTGCACATAAAAAACATAGCTAAGAAAAAAGCTTAGAAATCAAGAAATCAGCTAGAGATTATCTAAAACAGAAACAAAAAACTACTGACCTTGACTGAGGGATATAAGTATATCCTAAATAAATTTAAAATACAATGTTATAAAGATGTTAATTCTTCCAAATGAAAAAATTCTCCCAAATGAATTTGTATGTACAATGCAATTTTAATCAATATTAAGCAAGATTACTTTGGAAGTTGATAAGGTGATTATACAATTCATATGGCAGGATACCAAGGATAGTGTGGAAAGAAGAAATTTTGACTACTATATATTAAGTGCTATTATAAAATTATAAGGTTTCACACACTTATGTGTGATGTGGAAAAAAACAATGAAAGACCTGGCATATGGGTAGTTGGGATAACAAAGATATCGAATAGAATACTTATCTCTGCAGAACATGAAGGGGAAATCAGCCCAAAAGTATTATGAAAGTAGAGCAAAAACATTTAAGATTTAGTGTGGGGATTGGGGAGTGTGTAGATACATTCCAAAAAAAAAAAAAAGTATTTAAAGCAAAGTGACTAAGCTTTAAATTTGCCAATATTAGGGATGATATTTGAATTCCACAGGGAAAAAAAATAAAAATGATTTCTGGGACAGAATGAATACCCTGAAATGGAACAGAATATGTTGTCTACTGAAAGACAAGATTAATTACAGACAAAACAGAGGGAAAAAAATGCCCACTTTCATTTATAACCTTCCAAATTATGCCTCTTACATGTGTATACCAAATTCTCTATAATAGGCATATATCTCTTTCATTAAAAATGTAATGAATGTTATATAAAGGATAATTCTGGGGGTTCCAATCAACAAAGCAAATCTAATTAGGAATTTTAGACTTTCACAAATAGAGAGATGAAGAAATACCTGTTATGTTCATAAAATAGTATCAAAGGGAGATAAATAAGGACTTGTCAAGCTTTTGCAAAACTGCAGAGTTGTCAGTTTTGGGTAAATGAATTAGAGGAATGAATAAAAGGAAGAATGCTTCTCTGATACGTGCATTTATTTATTAGGCTATCAGAGAGAGCTAATCTCAACGGATTCACTTAGTAGTAGAAATTATTGCAGAGCAGCAAGCTTACATAATCCATTATGAGTCTGAATTTTTATCCAACCACCTAATTAAAAGTTCTTTCCTTCTTAAACTGCTTAATGAGGGTTGTATCATGACTTCTGGAGTGAGTCAGAGGTTTTCAAGGATTTAAGGATGAAGTAAGTAAACACAGAGCATGAAATATCCTTAACCAACACACAGTTTCAGAAGAGTCAAAATAACACAAACGTTGTTATTTATCGCAATAAAATGTAGAAGCATTGACTACTACCATCACTGTTCTCTCAGGAAGCTGCTCTTTTTTCCTGAACTTTTCCTCTCTCGGACATATATTTTTAAATTTGCCTTTGCCTATTATTGGCATTTCCTCCTCTCATTCCATCCCCCATGGACAACTACTCTAATAGCTAAAGTATAACTTTTTGTTGCTAAATTTTCTTGCAAAATGTTTATTGTTGATATATGGGCAGAGTGAATAGTATATATTCTGACAAGTGAATATTATATATTCTGCTATATAATACACTCTCAATCAGTTACTTATATCCCTAGGCATCCATGTTGCTTGTGAATATCTAGTCCATTGTATCTAACTGCATGTATCTAACCCCACCACTTTTTAAATAGTCACTCCCTGGGTCATGGATGCTCTCCAACCTCCCACCACCCTGTAGAATAATATTGTGGTGAGCATCTACTTTGCACCTTTTGGAATGTGTGCAGATTCCTTTGGAATATATATCTAGGAGGTAAACTGTTATCATAGAGTGTACAGCTAATTCATTGATTAATTTCTGCCAGAATGCTGTCTAGAACAAAAGCACCTGTGTACACGTCTACTCTAATATTGCCACACCCTGGCTTTGTTTCCAAAATGGCTGGGCTCTTTACAAGTGGGGACTCTCAGGTCTCAGCTCCCTGTCTGTCACTGAGTGGAAATGTGTCTGTAGGCTTCTCTCCCCCTTTAGGAAATGACTTCAGAAGGGCAACAGGGTTGTGGAAAGGCTCCTAGGGCTCCCAGATCCAGGAGGGTGGAATGACCTATCCCAAAGAGAAAGCTTTGTCAGATGAGCCACTGCCTGGATTTCTTTCAGGTCCAAGACCAAGGCAAGAGTGTCTTAAGTTGTTTCTGGTTATACTGTCCCTCTATTTGATTGCAAAAAGTAAATGCTTTGCTTGGGGCCCAGGCTGCCTAATGTGGGGTCCTCTCTGAGAAGCTGTGCAGTATCTTAATGAAACCTGGGACCACTAAAAAAAATAAATAAAAATTTAAAAATAAAAACAAGTAAAGCAATATCTATATGAATATAGTGCAAAGGTGCTATATTGATAGGTGCAAAGTAATACCCTTTGGCCATTTTTTATTGTACTTCTTTGGTTACTAATGAATTTGAGCATTTCTTCATATGCTAATATCTTATAGGATTTTCTCTTCCCATACTGCATATTGCTTCCTCTGTCCAATTTTCTTTTGTAGTTATTGTATTTTTCTTGTTTATTTCCAGGAAATCCTATGTATTCTAGGTATCCGTCCCCTGCTATTTTTAGAAGTAGAAAATGTCATTTTTCCATTTGTTATCTTTGCAAACGTATCCATAGTGTTTTCCATTGAATAAAAGCCAATTAAAAAAAAAATCATAGTTCATGGTTTGGGAATTTTTAATGTCTTTCCCAATAACAAGATCACAAAGATGTTTTTAAGAATTTAAAAGTTTTACATTTTGTGTATGTATTTAGTCCATCTGGAGTCCATTTGTAAATGGTCTTCATTAGGTATCTAAATTAATCTCTATATAGTGAGGCATAGAAACATCATTTATTTTCCCTATTGATTTAAGTAGAAATTTTATTACTTTTTAAGTTGCCAAAGTTCCCATACACAAGTGTTCTGTTTCTAAAGTTTCTATTCTGTTCTCTTAGACTATTCTTCTATTTTTGTTCTAATATCACATTAATTTACATTGCTATGTCATTGTAGTATGTCATAATTTCTGTGAGGCAATTTCTCTACCCCAACTTATACTTTTTCAAAGTTGACTTTATTCTTTTATATGAATTTTAGGGTGAGTTTATTAAGTTCCTGAAAAAAATCCAATTGAAAATTTGATTGAGATTGCTTTTAATACATACATAATTCATTAGAACCAGCATCTTTAAAAGTTAAATCATTTCATCTGAAAGTATGGAACTAATTTTGATTATCTTTTATGCCTTTTATTGGGAAATTAAATTTTTCTCCATAAGAATTATATATTTTTAAATAGGATAAATTGTAAGTGACTGATAGTTCATGCTGCTTTTATAAAGAGTACTTTTGTACACTGTTTTCTGGCTAGTCCATCATTATAAAAGAGGCTACCATCTCCAATGTTATGTTAAACAGTGGTGACAGCATCATTTGTATATTGTTTCTAATCTTAAGAGAGAGCATTCATATTTTGTCTTTTCTTATTTTGCTTTAACTTGGTAGCATAAAGCCCTTGCCAATTAAAGCATCCATTCCTATTCTTTGCAAAAGTCACTTTTTAAATCATAAATAGATACTGAATTTTCTAAGTAAACATTTAATTAAAGTATAACATACTTTTAGAAAAATGGACAAAATCACAAAAAAATGGCTTAAGAGTTTTATTTATTTTGTTTTCCTTTTAAATTTTTATATGGAATAATTCTAGGTTTACAGAAAAATTGCATGGATAGTACAGAGAGTTCCCAAACATTCCTTTAATTTTAAGATCTTAATTATTATGGTACACTTGTCAAAATCAAGGACCAATATTGCATAACTATTATCTAGTACCAACCTTTATTCAAATATCAGCAGTTTGTCCATTAATGTCCTTTTTTCTATCCCAAGATGCAATCCAGGATGTTCCATTGCATTTAGTTGTCGTGTCCCCTTGGTTTCCTCTAATTGGGGATAGCTGTTCAGTCATTGCTTGTTTTTCATGATCTTGATGGTTTTGAGGAATATCAATCAGGTAGGTATCTTGTAGAACTTTCCTTAATTTGGGTTTGTCTGATTTATTTTCTCATGAGTAGACCTGAGTTATGGTTTGGGGGAAGGAATACTACAGAGGTGAAAATGTCTTTCTCGTCACATCACATCAAGAATATATAATAGCCACATGCTGTCATTGGTGATGTGCCTTGATTACTTTGTTAAGGGTCTATTGCCAGCTTTTTCCACTGTAACTCCCTCCATTCTCCCTCAATTCTTTCCATACTCTTTTCTACAGAAGGAAAACATGAAGTACATCCTATACTCAAGGTAGGGCCACGGATTAAGCTGTATTGCTGGTAGGTAGTATTTACATACATCTCCTGGAATTCTTGTAAGGAAAATTTGTCTCTTCCTCCATTTATTTATTCAATCATTTAATTATATCAACATAGCCTCATGCACATTTGTTTTATACTTTGGGTTATATATGAAGTTAGTCTATGTGGTTGCTGGTGATTCAAACTGAGCTTTGGCCTGGGTCCTTTCAACATGTTTTATCCTTTACTTATCTTTAGTGTTTTCTTACTTTCTGGTCCCAGAAGCTGGTCCTAGTTCATCTAGGCAGTTAATGGCAAATGGCTAAACACACTGCATTTTGGGTTTGTCACTTTCCCACATTTAAGAAACAACAGATGTTCCCTGTGGTTTCTCTTCATCTTTCAGTTATTTCCTCCATTGATTATAATGTGGGTTTCAGGATCACAATAAAATGCTTCTCTAATTACATTTCATTCTTTGCTCTCCAGAAAAGTAAAACCCTTAAGACATGTTAATGGTCTCAACTGTAGATTTGAGCTCACCCCTAACAGCAGGGCCATGCTCAGAGACTTGTCACTCTCAGCGGTGGCCTGTGTGAGGTAAGAACTGTAGACAGGACGCTGAAGTGAATCATTTCCATCAGAGGGTAAGGTGGACTTCTGCGAAAGAGGTGAGATCATCATATTCAATTTCGATTGCCTATATTTCCTAGTAATGATGACATGATACTCATCTGAGATGCGAAGCATCTCCCAATTGAATGTGTTGCCCTGTCTGCCCAGAGACATAGTGGGCATGTCTTCCAGGGAGAGAGCTGACAGGGAGCATGGGTGACTTGAACACAAATGTCCCACCAGGATCTCAGCAAAGAGAGGAAAATTAATTTTGGCAGGGCTTTTCATTTTCTTCTTTTTTCTCTTTGTTACTATTTTTGAAGGGGTTGGTAATGAAAATTAAGTTCTCAAATGAGATAGTTTAAATAGCGTAAAAATGGGCATCCAAATCCTATTGTGACTCACAGACACCTGGATAAGCAAGAACAACAGAAGAAAAGGAGGCAAAGCCTTCAATGACAAATGTTTCCCTTTACCTTCTTCTGTTTTATCATAAAAGTTTAAGGAACTCAGGTTTTTCTGACTTTTGGTGGTTGAACTGCTCCATCCTCTCAATTCCTAAGGCATTTGGCATCTAGGTTACACCACACAGAAGAGTATAGTTGTTTTTAAAAATGTTAAAGGTAAAAAAATAAATAAATAAATAAAATAAAATAAAAATGTTAAAGGTAAAAAAAAGAAAAAATGCAAACGACTAATTTGTTTAATTTATTATAGCTATAACTATGCATTACCCTTACCACTACTTCAAAGGGTGAGTCTTCAGTATAAATCAATGACAAAATTTGCCTAACTTATTTAGATAAAACTAATGAAGATTTTATTGAATTTTAATAGCTTGGTTTCTTCTATAATGTAGTTCTATCATTGCAGTATTTTTAAGTAAAATATAATAATTAAAGAAAATGATTATTTTAAAATTTCCAATAAAAATTGTTCACTCTTTCTTAATCATCCACCATTCCCTAATATCTTTTGCTGTGTACTGCTGAAAAAGAGTAACTCAAAATAATTATGGGAAAGATTTTATATCTTTCCTTTAAGGATACCACTAGTATCCTCAATTTCATCTTTTGAAGACCCTCTAAGAGTTTTGCTTGCCCACATACATCTCTCTTCTGATTGCTGAAACATATTGAGGACTAAAATGGTGATATGTTTACTACATAATGATTAATACCTTCCTTAGCACATACTTCTGATTTTGTCACCTATAGCTATGTAAGGGTTTAATATGCATAACCTTTTTTTCCGTAACAAGAATGTGGATTTTTAGCATTGATTATCTATTGGACATGGTGCTTTTTCTTAGCACATTAATGGAAGTAGATTCTGCAGTGAAACCCATGGGGAGATGGATTAATAATTTTTTTTAATGTAAAGACAAACTTAAGAGTAGGAACAACAATTTCTTATGAAGGCAACATATGAGTTTAAGCAGGAAATTAATCCATTTTTTTTGAAATGTATCTGACATTTAACAGCGACCTAGCATAGAGGGCCTCTCTGGCAATTGTCCTGATTCAGCCAGAGCCAAAACTTAAGCCACCCAAAGGAGCATGGAAAACTAAGACCCTGAGGAAGAGAAGCATCCTCAAATGATTAGAAAAAGAAAGAAGCATTTTTAGGGAGATTGGTTACAAAGGGAAAATACAGGGATGCCTGGGTGGCTCAGGGGTTCAGCATCTGCCTTTGGCTCAGGGCATGATCCCCGGGTCCAGGATCAAGTGCCGCATTTTTTTTGTCTTCTGTAGGTTAAATTTTTTTAATATTCAAAACATTTATTATGGTTTTCATCTTATAAAAATGTATATTTTTAAAGAGTTGGGAGATTGTTAAATACTTCATGCTAGGCAGACCTTGTTATTAAGAACCCCTCCACTGTAGTAACTTCCTCCAGTTCATACATTCACAAGTGCAGGGTACATATATAAATATCCACATGCACACATCCACATACACTGCCTCAAGGGCTGGGGAAGACTCAAAGTTATTGGCCATACAACTGGGCCTCTGGTGGACTCATCCAAATGGCTCACCAGAAGAGCAACTGGCTCAATTCCTTCTCTCCGGTCTCTCCCTTTAACAGAGACTGAGAACCCGAAGTCATAGAGTTACATCCGACTTATAAAAGCAAGAGGCATCTGTCTGAGGATGAGGATAAGCAAAGTGGGAAAAAGGATGAAGCTAAGAACACCAAACACTTTTAGCTGGAGTTGTCTGTCACTGCAAGAGGTCAAGGGACCTAGGGCAGCATCTACGGTTGAAGGAAAAGGATGGTGCTCCGCATGGCTTAGAGTTCCTAATAACAAGGGTAATACAGTAACAGGAAGTGATAATTTGGGGGGCAAGGAAAGGGCAATAAGAAAAAATATACATTTGGAATTTTTACTTTTTTTTTTTCTTTTTGCCTCTCTACACTGCTTCTCCCTCTGCCTATGTCTCTGCCTCTCTCTGCGTCTCTCATGAATAAATAAAATCTTAAAAAAAAAAAAAAAACAGAAAATGCAGGATGCTAAGAGGAAATGGAAAATTCGAGAGCTTTCTTTCATGTGGAGCACTCTCTGGAGGCCTAGGGTCTGAAGATTTATATTATGTGGACTTCAAAGTGGGGAAAAATATACTCTAGAGAACGCATTTAAGCAGTTGTGGGGGAAAAAATCCTTCTATTTACCTCTTATATAAAACATCAGGAATGTTTTAATACATTGATTGACATTGATGCTCTGTTTTGGTATCTGCTAAAAAGGATTCTGAACCCAATTCAACTGTGTGGTATAGGAGCGCTCTTCCCACATCAATAATTCTCTGTATACAAGCAGTGTGCCCCATAATTCAACTGAATTCCAATATTATCTACATGGAGATAGCTCCAGATCCCACAGGTTAAGGGTTCAGTCCTCTGAGTGAGTCCTCCCAACATCAGAAGCCAATTGAAGGAGCAGGTTATCACCTGTGTTGCTGACTGACTTGCTATAGACTGGAGATTACAACAACCCCTGCTTTAGGTTTGATTAATTTGCTGAAGTGGTTCACTGAACTCGGAGTAACATTTGACTCACGAGCTTACTGGTTTATTATAAAAGGATATAACTCAGAAACAGCCAGGTGGAGCAGATGCACAGGGTAAGGCAGAGGGAAAGAGCATGGAGCTTCCACGCGTTTTCCTAGGTGTATCACTCTGCTCAAATCTACGTGCTCACCAACCTGAGATGTCTCCAAACCCCATCCTTTTAGATTTTTTTTTTTATTTGGCAGTTTCATAATATCGGCATGATGTATTAACTCATTGGCCTTTGGCAATTGATTCAACTCCCAGCCTTTCTCCCCTCCCTGGAGGTCAGGGAATAGGATGAAAGGTGCCAAGCTTCAAATCATCTGATTGGTTCTCTTGGAAACCAGCCCCATCCTTAAGTGGCCTAAAGTAACCTCATTAACATAACAAACAACACCTCTGTTACTCTCCTCACTTAGAAAATCCAAGGGTTTTAGGAGCTCAGTGCCAGAAACAGGGACAAAGACAAAATGTATATTTCTTATTATAAATCACAATATCACACTATGTAAGAAAGTCATATGTCACATATTGCATGTGAGACAAATGAGAGAATTAAAATATCCCAGAAAAAGTAGTTCTCAAATTGTGGTCTCCAGACAGCTTGGGGATGGAGCCCAGCAATCTGTATTTTAAGGAGCCTTCTAATTGATTCTGATGTTTATCACCACCATCATCATCATCTTACTAAACATATATTCAACATTCAAAAAAGAAATAAAAAGAGAAAAGAATGAATCTAGGCTTACTAGCCTCTTCAGAAAAGGGAATTAAGAATTCAGTAAAATTTCTTGACATTTGTAAATTTCCAACATTTATAATTTTGTTTTAAGGGATATCTCTGGAGCAGAGTCAATCCCTGAGGCATGGCCAGCAACAGGATCAAAACCAGACCTTACTGAAGATATATCTGGGTAGAGCATCCCAGTGTTAACCAAATTATTGATATTTTCATGTTTATATCCTGCTTTAGTTCTTTGGAATCAGATTGATAAAACTTTGAGCATTAATTATTCTCTCTTTGTAACCACTCTAACTCCTTGAAACTGCTCCCTTCTCTTTTTAATCATTTGGATTAATTAGCTTTTCAGACTCCTGAAGATCTTATAAACTCCATGTTCTACCTTTCCTCACACCTTCCACTTCAACAAGTTACTTAACTTCTCTGGGTCTCACTCACCTAGCCAAGAAAATGGGATAATTATATCTATCATAAAATGGTGTGAAGATTAAGTAAGATTATTCTTTCAGTAATTTAACACAATGCTATATACAATTATGGTATGCACTTAAAAAAAATTCTCTTACTGCCCTTTCAAGAATCTGAAAAAGTATGAGATTCATTTGGGTATTGCTGAGCTTGAAGTGATATATAAAATTTTAAAAAAGTGAAATGTTCATATGGTCTATGCTGTACAAAGTTGGAATAGCTTCAACACTATGGAGTATTAAAGACAACTGTCTATCGTCTGCCTGCAGAATGGCTGCCATAACTGAGCTGCTAATTAAGCTCATAGTGGCACATCATAAGGAATAGATGATGCTTTTGGCCTTGGGGATACTTCATCTCATGTAGTAGTTGGACATTTTAAAGTGATTTTTCTTAAATAAAAGAAATAGAATATTGCAGATAAAGTTGAAATTCCTTTTATTACCTTCTCCTCAGGAGTAATCACTATCATAAATTTGCTATGGATTCTTCCACTCTGTTTTTACCCTTTTAATATATGAATGTACACATAAACTCTATTCTATATTGCTCTGTGTGTTTTTAAAATTATATAATCTCTATTGTACTATATGTATTACTTGGCAAATTAATTTTCACCTAATATTTAGGGATCTATCCTATCCATGTTAGGTATATGTTGCTTATTTAAAGACTAGCCATATGGAATTTTGGGCTTCCAGCCCAGTTTACAGAAATGAAAGAAGAGTCACTTTAACCCTTGCAACAACAACGACAAAAAGCCAAACTTCAAATTCATGCATTTTTCTGAATCCTTGGAGTTGGAGAGCAAACAACTGTTCTAAACTCTAAAAAGAGTTGATGTCTATGTAGACAGAAGTGATATAAGCCAGTTCTCATGCTGGGCAGAAGCAATAGATCGGTAAAGAGTTAAGCTAGGAGAGTTGATAACTTGGTGAAGGCCAAGCATGAGTTGATGGGACAGTGTGAAACCCTGAAAATAGCAGGAATTGTGAAGTCCATACCCTCTTATAGGTTTTTTCCATAGATACCACCAGACAAAGTTTAAAAATCCTTAAAAAAATTATCTATTATAGTACAGAGCTAAAAAAAAGGGGGGGGCAGCCATTCAGGAGGGATAAGAAATTCTGCCTAGATCCTTCTCCATCTCTAGCATAGAACAAACCCTCAAATTGTGAGGGAAAAGACAAGTGCTACTGTTGTAAAAACTGCCCCCCCAAATCACTGTAGCTGGGAATAAAGAATGGGGGATAAAAGAGAGGGGGCAGGATCATGAGCTGGATCAACAGCTACATGTGAGGGAAAGGTAGAACTGAGAAGGCCATACCCTCAAGATCCAGAGACACAATGCTTCCTTGTCAGAAGCTTAATCAAAATAATGAGAAACATACTCCCTCATACCCTCTACAACCAAGCTACCAACCTTCAAAGACAACAGAATACTGCTGGAAGAGACACAGGAGAGGAAAAAGAATGAACAAAGAGACCTACTCTGAGACATAGCACAAAAGAAGAGCTAATTATAACACTAAATAGACATTGTTTTTGTAAATCAACACCTACACAAATTGAAGCCTGTGGTGGTACACAATAGTGAATAGCAACAATAAATCTCAAACCCAGTCCAAATCCTATCTAGACTAACTTAAAGCCTGCATTCAAAGACTAGCAGAACTTCTGCTGATTTCCAGGCAGAAAAACCATTAACCTCAGTCTCTACTATTTTATATAATATGTACAGCTTTCAACAACAAATCATAAGGCATACAAAAGGCAAGGAAAACATGCTGAGAAAATAAAAAAAATCATCAGAACTCGACTCAGATAGAACAAAGATATTAGAACTATCTGACAAGAAATTTTAAGTAAGTATAACTTAGGTGTTAAAAGCTCTAATGGAAATGCTGGACAACATGCAAATTAGAGGGTTGATTTCAGTAGAAGAGACAGAAATTATGAGAAAGAGGCAGAAGGAAGTGTTAGAACTGAAAAACATGGCACTAGAGATAAAGAATATCTTGTGGGGAATCATCTGCAGATTCCATAAAATGGAGGAAAGAAATCAAAGAAGCTGAAGATAAGGCAACAGAAATTATCCAAACTGAAATGTAAAGAGAAAAAAAGGAATGGAAATTTTTTTTAAAAAAAGGATAAAAGAGTATGCGAGTAGTAAGACATTACCAAAAACTCTAATAGACAGAGGACTATACTTTCAGAAGAAAACGAAAGAAAATAGGTCAGAAGAAAATATTTGAAAATATAATGACTAAGAATTTTCCAAAATTCATGATTTTGAAAGCCCAAAGAACACCAATAAGGGCAAAATAAATACCACCCCAGCCTCCAAAAGAACTTCCTAGACATACTTTATTGCTGAAAACAAAAGACAAAGGGACTATCTTGAAGACAACCAGAGGAAAAAAAAAGAACAATATACTTAGACAAGGCAAAATTTAGAGCCAGCTTCCTGTCAAAAACCCAGCAAGAAAAAAAACAAAAACAAAAACTAGGAAGTCAGAAGACAATGGAATATGTTCTATTATCACTTTATTCTCTCAATTTCAAGTTGACCATGAATTTCTTGATATAGGAGAACAGAACTAGGCCCTTTATTTTTCTTTTGCTAGTTGGTATGATGTTAAGTTTTGTCACTAAAAGGCACCAGAGGAAGTACAGGAGGAAGTAATTCTGGAACTCCAATGAGTTCTTCTTAGTGGGTTCTTGCTGCATCCTGTGATCATGTCCTGGAGTATAGGGGGCTTCTCCAGCACATAGCTACTGAAATGGATAGTGATAAGCAACATCTAGCAGCCTGGAGCTTCCCCAGTAACTCCCTTATGTGGTTTAATAGCAAAGTGCCTTCAGTGAGATACAATGCTATGAAGAGCCTTTCCTGGACCACCAGAGGCCATACTTCTGGCAAGGTCCACATACAGGATTTCCATCACATTCTGCCAGGATAGCACCACAGCTACTTCTCTAACGTTCAGTGAGCTAACATTAACATATTAACAGTGAGCTAAAGTTATAACCTTCCCAATAATTATATATCTGAGTCTTAGGAATAGGCTCCTCTTTGGGTGTCCTAAGAGTTAGAAGAGTTAGAAGCTATTCCTTATATTTGTTATTCCTATATAATTCCTATATAAAATATACCTTATATTTGTTATTCCTTTATAATTCTCCTAATTCTTTCTAGCCAAGTTTGTTTCTCTGATTTTTAGGTTACTAATTATCTCTAAGTTAATAAGTCTTAACAATAAATGTTACTTGTTCATATTACTGTGTGGTTTCTGTCTTGTTAATTCTAATATGATATTGCATAGAATCAAGTGGCCCTCCTGAGTAGCTTTCCTCCACAAAGGTCTCCTTCCATAGTCTGTCTCTTCATTACAGTCTTTCACTTCCAGGTATTCAGAGAGACACAAAGAAACAGAGACAAACAGAGATAGCTCAGAAATAGTTTATATGACTTTTTCTCACATTTTATGGTTCCAATCTAGATGCCAAGGAGGCTGAATAAAACAGTTTATCTATATTCCTAGAAAGGATAGGCTTGGTGAGCATATAGCCAGTCGCTTCAACAACATAAGAAATTTCCTATGCTCTAAACCACTCACAAATCTTCCCCATCCTTCACCTTATTCTCAGTAAATGTTACAATCATTCACCTCTTTATCAAGCAAAACTGTGGTCATCCATAATGTCTGGTTCTCTTACACTTCAAATCAGTGAATTCTGTTACAAAACTATCTTCATCTTATCCAAACTGTGTGAATCTCTGCCCTGTATTATTGCAATGAGCTAATTCCAAGTGGCCTCCCTGCTGCCACTCTTTTCTCTACAGTATATTCTCCTCAGGGAAGCCAGAGGCATCATCTAAAACCTAAAAAGATCACGTAATCATTCCACTCTCATCTCATTAGTGGTTTCCCATCTCACTTAAGACTAAAATTTAAATCCTTTCATAGCCCACCAGTTCTTACATGGTCTGATCCCCAGCTACCTTCCCTAGCCCTTCTTCCCCTCTGACCATAAAGAGGTTCTTGCAGTTTTCATCTCTAGGTTTCTTCTCTTGTTTCCTATTCCAGGAATGCTCATTCCTCTGTTATTTTAACTGACACATTTTCAATATTCAGACTTAAGTTTTATCATCTCAGAAAATCCACCTCAGTCATTGGTCTAAAATAACATCTTCTATTTTGATTGATTGAGGTTTATCATACCACTAATCATTGCCAGACATTATTATATTAATCTCTTAATGACTAGATTATAAGCTCCATGAAACAAAGACTTTGCTTTCTGTTTCTTCACTATAAAACCAGTATGTCTAACAGTTCTAGGAAATGAAGGACTTAACAAATATTAGTTGAATGAATGCATTCATGTTAGATTTGGAGAGAAAGCATCTGTCAGTCACATTTGGAGGATAGATATATGGTAGAGAAAGAAAACAGCACTGAAAAAGCCTTAAAACTTTTATGAACAAGGAAACAATGTACAACATAATTTGGAAACAGTACAAGTCTCAGTGAGCGGGAAAATCAAATGTGAAAGTACTAATGATAAAACATGAGGAACAGAAAGTAGACAGGGATTACTTAGAGAACTGGAGAGTTTGGATTTTATTACAAGCAGAGTAGGAAGCCATTGGAAGTTTGGCTATAGTAGGGAAGCCACCAGGTCAGATTTATGGTTTGGGACTATCATTTGGCTGCTATGTAAGAATAACTTAAAGGAAAACTGAAGGAAAATAGACACCAATTTTATCCAATAGTCCAGGTTAGATATGACTGGCTTGGACTAGGATGATGGCAGTTGGGATAAAGAGAAATAGAGGGGCACCTGGTGGCTCAGTTAAGCAACAACTTTTGATTTCAGCTCAGGTCTTGATCTTGGTGTCCTAGGATTGAGCCCCATGTTGGGCTCCACGTTCCTCTGGGAGTCTGCCTCGAGGATTCTTTCCTTTCCTCTCCCTCTGCCCCTCACTCACCCCAGCTCACACTCACTTTCTCTCTCTCTCTCTCAAATAAATAAATCTTAAAAAGAGATAAAGAGAAGGAGAGAGAAATGGAAAGTTCAAAAGATGCTTCAGAAATAAAATCAACAGAATACTGTTTTGCCATTATTTTTATTTTTTATTTATTTTTTGGCTTTGTTTTGTTTTTGCCATTGTTTTTAATGTGGGTATTAAAACAATGTTCTGTTGATCTTCAGATAAAGAAAAGGTAAATTTCATTTCTCTACTTAAAAAACAACAAAACAAAACAAAGCTCATTTTCTAGTTCTTGCCCTCAATCACAGAGAAGATGCTAATAACCAGTCTCTTTAAATTTGATAAAAACACAGTCTAGGTTGAAAGTAAAAGTTGTTTTCTTGGAGTGCCTGGGTGCTTAAGTCAGTTAAGTGTATGACTCTTGATTTTGGGTCAGGTCATGATCTCGGGATCATGAGACTGAGCTCTACAGTGGGCTGGGTGTGGAGTTTGCTTAAAATTCCCCCCTCCCCACCATCTTTCTCTCACCTCCCCCAACCCCCCCCCAAAAAAAAAGTTGTTTTATTAAAAATCATAAAAATGAACATTGTCAACGAATTTGTTAATTTAAATGAATGCTGTCTGGTACATGTAGTAGGTCAAAGAAACACTCTTCCTAAAGACTACCCAATACTGCATATCTTGTTACCTAAAGTGTTCTAAGGCAGAGCAACATTCACAAATCTTTGAGAGTAAAACAGATAAATGCCTGCCAAACACTAGGAGCTATTTAAATATTATTACACACAATGTAATTGTAACAATTCAATCTACTGGAAAATGCAACAACCAGTTTCTCTGCTTGGTACAAGGAAAGGGAATGTGAACTATCCTGGATGTACAATTTTTATCTCTGATATTCTTCTGCCAAACAACAAAGAACTGCTACTACATAAAATGTAAGGGAAATATTTTAATGCAATTTTACATTCATAATTGCTGTTTTATTTTTCCTCAAATATGGATCACAAGACCATATAATTTACCTTTATAAGTATAGAAGTATGGAAGACTGTATCTTTACCTTTGCAAGTATAGATAGGTGGTTAGAGCTAGGAGGGAGTGGTATAGATTTTGAAGCCAATCCCATCATTTGAAATCAAGCATGGCTTCAATATCAAGATTCTCCTTTCCTGTACTTCCAACAGCTCCCCTAGCAAAACTAGCTATGAAAGGTGTGGTACCCATGGCAAAATTAAAATGTGAAGTCCCCTGTTAAAAAATTATTAAAAATTTCAAAATAGCAACAGGAGAACATTAAACCCAGCATGAAGCCCTTCTGAGCACAGGGTCCCACGCAAGCCCAGCCCTCAAAACCAGCCCTACTCTCATATGTGAACAAAAAAGTTTCTAATTTTGACCATTTTTTTTTTTTTTATGAATGACAGCTCAGATGAATTTTTCTTTCAATTTAGATAGTTCATCCTATAATTCTGTTTCTCCAGCCAGGCAGACTGTGTCCCTACCAACATGAACTGATATAATGTGACTGACCAGAATCCTGGCATTTCTTCATCTGACTCACTATAAAAGCAAACTTTAATAGGTTCTTATGAATTACATCATGTAAAAATACTTTCATCTCTTTAACAAGACTCCGGAGTAGTACAAATTTGTCATTGTGAGTTATCCACAACCTCTTACAAATCATTGGAAAGAAATATGCCATCACTGCAGGTTCAGTAATTTTAATGACCAGTCACTCTACCTAAGACATTGGTTGATTAAGGGGCGTAGGTATTAAAAGTCAGATAAGGCAGTGTTGTATTTAATTTGCTGATCAATGCAATTAAATGGCTAATCTAGAAATCCTTTGTTATGCCAGAGTTGGTGATGTCATGGGCTGCTGCAGTAGTTTACTGAGGGCCTGGTGAAGGTGTCCTTGGTGGTAACATCATTTCCTAATACTGCCCTAGCCACCAGCTTGAGCTCCTCCTTTTCTCTTCTCTCAGGGCTGCTTGTAATTTCCAAGATGACCTACTAGGTTCTGCTTCTACCTATACTCCAGGCTCTACAGCCTCATTTCTCCCTGCCCTTTTTTTTTCTTTTCCTACCTCATCATACTTCTCCACCCAACCCTCATATTAATGCCATGCACACCACTCATCTGAAGGCACATGTACACAAACACACACACACACACACACACCAGTCCTGCACTAAATTCTCCAATCTAACCAGAATTATGAATGTGGGTAGTTGAAAAGCAAGGAGTCATAATGAAATTCAGATACAGTTTTCACATATTCACAAAGGACAGCTGGTGGGTGTAGCTTTTATTCAGCATGAGATAGAGTAAAGGAAATCAGCCTATGGAATTATCTTTCTGCTACTTTATTGTTGAAACCCCAAATAGCAGTTTTGACCACTATTATTTTCCTATAACAAGCTTCATTTAACGAATGTAATATTGCCTTTGAAGCCAGGCCTATTCAGTGTGAGATGAAGTGGAGATGCATCAGTTACTTAGTGTCTTTGAGTATCATTGATAAAATGTCATTTTTTTAAGTAAAATTATTCAGCAGCTTCGACTATGCAAATCTAACTAACCACACTTTTCTATCTTCTTTTTTTAAAATAAAATTTTATTAATTTCATCCTATTTCTGAGCCATTCTGTCCTTCACTTGCAAAAGTCAATCTCTGTGATCCATAACTGAAATTTCTTCTTCTTCTATTCACCATTCTAAAATAATCATTTTCAATCTATGTTTATTCCTCTTATTCACAAATAGGCAAAAAAAAATTCTGACTTTAAAATAAGTAAATCATTAATAATCCATATGAGAATTATGATACCTGATAGTATGCAGACCAATTCCTTACAAGTGAACCATTTTTAATCTTAATTTGTATCCTAATTGCTTAAATAGATTTGCTTGGCTCCATTATGTGATTTTTTACCCTTACTTATGCAAAATATCTTTTGTATATATTTATGTGTATCTATCAAATAAAAGCCTTTGAAAATGCTAAACCACAAATCTAATTACATCATTATTTCTGTAGTCATGCATATATATACACATACATCCTCAAAACAAAATGGAGAATTAATTCAATCTTACGTTTGCTTTGGTTAAATCTGAGCATGAAATATAACATATTTTTCATATCTCAAGTTCTGCTAAATTCCTCAGTTTTGACAGAAAATGGACAAGTTCTATTTTTTTATTTCTAGAACCAAAATACAGAGGGTGGGGCATTGTCAGATGATACAGAATTTATCATGATGTTGGTTTCTCAAAATTACTAAACTGATAAAAATATTTATTTGAGAAAATAAATAATGAAGGAGTAGAAAAATCTCCTCTTACTTTCTTTAGGATCAAGATCATGTTTTTAATTGATACTCCTCTGGTTTCTGTAAGAGAAACTTACTGTAATAGATGAAGATGCTATTGTATAATAAATGCTAATTTGTCCTGTCAGCTAGAAAGGTATGAACAAAAATTTTGTGTTGCTTACCTATCAAACATTCATGGAAGTTGTCTTCTGCTTATATTCTGACAACCAGTACTAAAGATTCTGGTGATATTTCAAAGTTGATTGATTGATTGATTGATTGATTGATTGATTGATTTTAGGAATCTCCACAACCAGCGTAGGGTTTCCAACTTATAACCCTAAGATCAGGAGTCCCATGCTCCTCCAACTAAGCCAGTCAAGCACCCCTGATGGTGATATTCTTAGTGAAATTTTCTTTGCTGTTTTATCAACTAATTTCCAGCACATCATTATAATTGGATTCAATAAACCAATTGAAATAATTCATATTTCAATTTAATATTGTATCAAACTTCCTTTGTGGAAACAAACTCATGGTTTAGGAGGCCTATCCCAATTTTATGGCTAAATATTTGGGACTAAGGTAGGTAAAACAGTTAAATATTCCCTATAATATTTGCCCCATATTTAATTATTATGTTTGTCTACTACTAGATTGTTAATTAGGATATTTCCCAGATTTTAAGTTCTTGCTATGGTATGATATGTCAGAAAGAACCTGCTTTAGTCCATTTGAGCTAATCTAACAAAATTCTATAGACTGGGTGACTTATAAACTACACAGATTAGTTGTTTACAGATTTAGAGGCTAGAAAGTCCAAGAGCAAGGTGTCAATAGATTTGGTATCTGGCGAGAGCCAACTACCTAAATAGCTTTTTATTTTATTTTATTTTACTTTATTTTATTTTATTTTATTTTATTTTATTTTATTTTATTTATTTTATTTTATTTGCCATTACTTCACATGATGGAAGGGGTGAGAGAGTTCTTTCCTTTATAAAGGCACTAATTCCACTCATGAGGCTCTACTATGGCTAATCAACTCCCCAAGTCCCCACCTCCAAATTCTGTGACCTTGGGACTTTGGATTTCAATATATGAATGAGGGGCAGGTGGTCATAAACATTCGGACAATAGCAGACCCCAAGAATTAAACAAAACAAAACAAAACAAAACAAAAAAAACCTGGTGCATTCTGGATGATAGCCCAGAATCTGTGCTATGACCAAGGGTATCATGTAAACTTTCTAATACTTAGGCCCCATCTCTGACAATAAGACCTGTTGGTACCCACCTCATTAGTTGTTGGTAAAGAATATCCAACTAAAGAAATCACATCATGGTTCTCTTACCAATTCTGAACCTAATATAAATGTCTCCAGAGGCCATTACTAAAATATGCAGCAGGGAGAAATGGTGGTTCAGGAGAAGGGGACTTAAGCACTCTCATTATCTCCTCCCTCCAAATATCTTATTTCTCTTTTTCAACTTCAGGCCAGTTGGCTCTTCCTCTTTCTTCCTTCCTTCCTCCATCTAAAGATTCTCCATTAAATACATCAGCACAATATCAATTCAACCAACTGCCTGAGCTCTTAGAATAGGAATGAGAATGATCCCAAGGCCAACTGGTGCATTAATAAGGAAATTAAATTAATCATAAAATCTTCTCAAAGTCACAAAACCTGGGTTTGAATTCTAGCCCTCTTATTAGCTGTGCAACTGTATGTAAATCATTTATGCTCTCTTTGTCTCATTTACTCCATCTGTAAAATGGTAGTAATAAACCTACATTATAGGGTTTTTGGTGAAACGTAGTAAGTTAATGTATTACAAATGCTTATAATAGAGCTTGACACATAGTAAGGGCTCTGTGCTAGGCAGTGTTGTTATTATCACTTAGTACATGTTATAGAGCATATGCCATTTGGTTGAGACCATGACTGTTGAGAATCAGGGCACAGAAAATGGGACAAATACAGAATTTGTACAGACCAACTACTTGTTTTCAAAACAATGGGTAAT
Organism: Canis aureus; assembly: GCF_053574225.1. Taxonomy (NCBI): domain Eukaryota; kingdom Metazoa; phylum Chordata; class Mammalia; order Carnivora; family Canidae; genus Canis; species Canis aureus. The sequence continues at coordinate 31,599,462 of NC_135616.1, forward strand.
TCACTTAATAACTATGACAAACCTAAGTGATAATTAATATCATGGACTATATTGGTGCTTTAAAACTGGACGTAAAGATGAGAATTCAAGAGCTGAAATCAAAATGTTAGGTCTTCAAATTTAAAAATCCTTGACTTTCTACAGATGGTGAATGAGATATAGAGCTAGGTACTGTTGGCGATAGAGAGGACTCATTCTCCCTAACTCTGTTCTGTAAACATTTCCATCAAATTGACAAAGCCTTAAAGACAATACAGACATTAATGAGAATTAACATACATAACATATTAAATGCAATAAGTATAAATATAGAACTAAGAACTTTAATAACACTTTCTCATTATAATTGTGTGAGTGGTCCTTATCATCTGTACCTCAGATTCCAGGAATTATATCTCTTCTGCTCAACACTACCAGACCTGCATGATGATGTAGTTATAAAACACAAAATATGACTTCCAAAAAATACTGGAATACAATGAAAATCTTTGTGGAAGTGCCTTAAAGGCATATCAATGAGGCAGTTAAATTCCTTAAGGACAAATGCCCTAAAGATCTTTTCTACCTTTTTTCTTAAGCACTCTCATAATCTCCTCCCTCCAAATGTCTTATTTCTCTTTTTCAACTTCAGGCCAGTTGGCTCTTCCTCCCTCCTACTATTTCTAATCTGAACCAGCATAGTTTTTCTCAGCATTTTACATTTTCTCTTCCAGAATTTTCCTTAGAAGATAGAAGAGGAAAGGCTGTGAAAACACAGGCCTGTATGGAACAAAGTGTAGAATGAATGAAGGCTTAAAAGCATAAATTCCATTCAGCAAAGACATATTCTGGTAGTTTGGCTTGGATGTTTGGAAATGAATTAAAACCCAATGCCTATCCCAGATAAGAACAGAATGCAAAAGTGGAATAAGCAGGAACTCAGGAGATTATTTTATATTACAAAAAACCTGAAATACAGAACTAAAACCTTATTAGTGGAATTTATTATTTTAACTCAGGTTCAGATTCAAGTGATTTTTACAGAGCTCCTTGCAGTCTCCTGGCCTCTGTTCTTCAGAGCATTCATCTTTCTCAGATGTTTTACAGAGTCCCCACCTCTTCCTTTAACAGGCACAAAAATGCAAAATTGCTCTTTAATGTTTCAATCGTGATTATTTTTCTTTTCCTTTTGGGTGTGTTACTATAAGGGAATCATTCTAAAGTTCTCCTCATCGATGCTTTTCTTTTTAAATATAATAGCCACAGATTACTTACTATTGCAGCTTGTCGATGCACCTGAAACCCTGCTTCTCTCCTAAGGCTCTACAAAACAAAACAAAACAAAACAAAACAAAACAAAACAAATACAACATTTTATGTTAAATGGCTAAATTGTTACTGAGTTTAATGCAGAAATTAATTCAGGTTTTAATTTTTCTCATTATAAGTCATTATAAGTCCCCTCCCTAGAACAATATATTATATCTGGAGACTCCTTAACAACCTTAAACCAAATTCGAGAAGAAGGAGGGGGAGAGAAGTTTCATAAAGAGATAATTTTAAGACATCACAAAATGACCAGTAGGCAGAGAAATGCTTTTAGGAAAACAAGATTTCTCACCTCATGCACAAAATGTTAGGGCCAGAATTGAAGAGGAAGAGTAGCTCAGCTTCCTAATTACTAGCCCTTGGGCCTTTACAAATGGAGAAAAATGGACTCCCCGAGGTTCCTCACATTTGGTCCTTTGATGGAGTTTAGTTACAGAAACCTGGATGCTTAGTGCATCCTGAATGTTTGTTTTCATTTAATTTTCAGCCAAGACACTGGACATTGATTTCCTCTTGCGTTTTATTTAAAGTGAATTCACAACTGTGGATGGGAAAACCAGAGCCAAAATCTTCGCCCTGAGCATAAACCAAAGTAAAATCAAAGCATTTCTGAGAGTGTGAGTTGTTCTGTTAAATTTGCTTTAAAAAAAAAAATCATCAAGCAATTGCACTGCTGAAATGGATCAGACATGGAGGCAGAAATCAGACGAGAAACTCTCGGTGTGCGAACTTGTGCGGTATAATTTTCACATCAAAGAGCTTCAAAATAGGATTTTTGCAAGTATTTTAACTTTTAGCTAGCTGACTCAAATCCTTTCTAGAAGTAAGCAAGTTATAAATTATAACTACATAAATAAATATATCTCATGGTAGTATCCAGCTATCACCCAGTTCAAAGTTTGCCTACCCCATTCTCATCCCATCCTGTGCAGTTAGGGTCAGAGCTCTTCACATCATAGCGTTTTTCCTTCACAAAACTGAATGGGTATGTGGAAGAAGGACAGGCATGTGCTTGAAGGTTTTGAAAAGGGGACTGAAGGGCTTAGTAACAGTGATAGTTCAGTGTGAGGAGATGGTCAAGCGTGTGAGGAGATGAGGCCAGAAAATGTAAATTCAGATGAGTTTGAGGAGAGCTTCTGTGCTACTATAAGGACTTTTTCCTGTGCACAATGCCATCCTAGAAGCTGGATAATTTACAGTTGGTTTATAGCTTATTTCTGTTTCGAGTTATCTGTACAAGCTGCCTAATTATTCTGACATCAGTTTATTCATCTGTAATGATGGAATTTGGATTAAAGTTCTATGTGTCATGTGTATTTATATATTATAATGTATATAATACATTATATCTATTATGCACCTACGTGTGTGCATACACACACACACATTTTGAAGGAAAAAATAAGTAAATGCTAATACAACTATAGATTTCAATTCTTAATAATTACTTGGAATGCAAACATCTCTGCAGTGTCTAAGCCTTTTAGCTGCATCTTACACCATATGGTACCATTCTATTTATGTAATATGTCCTAAGTTTTCTCTTGTTTAATATTTTATTTATTTATTTATTTGACAGAGGGGAGAGAGAGAGAAAGAGTAAGCACACAGCAGGCAGAGGGAGAGGGAGAAGCAGGCTCCCAGCTGAGCAGGGAACCTGATGTGGGGTTTGATCCCAGGACCCTGGGATCACAACCTGAGCTGAAGGCAGATGTTTAACCGACTGAGCCACTCAGGCACCCCTGTCCTAGGTTTCCTTAATCCCTTGTTCTTCCTCACTTTGTGCCCCCTCTCTGCAACAATTCTGGTCTCATAACATCCATTAAAGTCAGAGCTATTCCTCAGATGCCAGCATAAACTCTCTCTCCTCTAAGAAATCTTCCAGATATCCTCACAATAAACTTAGAATCACCTTTCCTCAAATTCCCAGGGTATATTTTCACTCTCTGTACCTATTCTGTCTTTACTTAGAGCTCCTTATGAGTCATCATTCCTTACTAGATTATCAACTACTACAGGGAGGAAGAGTTGCATGCTCATATTTGTTACTTTTCCATATACTTTCCCTAGTAACTCCAAATTATTTTGTAGATGGAAGCTGTTCAATAATACTCTGGGAAGCTGTATTGAATGCATAGTTTGGATCATGTGATAGAGAAAGCTACAGTGTTACTTATCAGTGCTTACACACATAAAGGGCTTCACTGAAATTAATTTTTATGCAGTAAATAGGAAAATATAAATAAACAGTGGCTACAAGGGCAAGAAAAAAAATTCTTAACAGATTGCAGTAGGGAGAGGGTGCATATTCTTTTCCAGATATTTCTCAAAGGTCTGTTCCCATTTTATGAACTGATCATCCTGTGTTTTTTCTATCATGGTGCATCTTCCTTATGAAATATGAATTCATGCAGGATAGCACTTATACAGAGTAACTAAATGAGAAATCTGAAGGTCAGTCTTCTAGAACCAGATTTTCCTCTCCATTATAGTTTAAATTGGGCATTAAACTTAAATTCTTGAACTACCATGTCCTCTCTATAAAATGGGAAAAGGAATGCCTATGCTTTCCATTTGATAGGGTTCTTTTAAAAATCAAGAGATGAATATTCCAAAACAAATCACAGATTTTATTCCAACCATTTTTTTTTTTTTAGTTCCTGAATATGTAGTGGGGATCAATCCTCCATAACTGTGTACATGTTGTTTTCTGTATATAAAAGTCCATTCTCCTCTTTTATGTGATTAATTCTAATTTTCCTTATAAAATGCAGCACAATGATTATCTTCTCAGGAATACTTCGTAGATGCCCATACTTGCTATATGCTCCAACACAGCTCTTCTTGTGCTGAATCATAATCCTTGATTTAATTTTCAATATCCCTCATGATGATGTAAAATCTTAGACTGCAGGAACTAAAACCTGGATAACCATGAAATCTTTAACACATTGGTGTTCAGTAAATGTTTATTGGCTGAATAACTTTGAATGACATCTCAGATCTGATCCAATCTCCTATGAGCTGGGTACAGTGATCTAGTTTTTAAGTTTGTGAAAGTTGTGATCCGGTTTCATAAAATTGACAGTGGTGAACCTTGAATCTGAAATCTGGTAGAGAGCCCAATTCATATTTATTTATAAGGGTATCTTGCCTCCAGAAGGTTTTCATTTCTGTATTTTGTTCTATAAACACTTCACAAAATATTTCTCAGGAATAATAGCAGGGGAAAAAAAAAGAAAAGAATGAAAAGAAGAAGCGTGGGCATAGGGCCTGCTTTGTAAAAAGGCACGCTCCACTTGTTAATTTATTTTTCTTAAATTTCTCCCTAATCCTGTTTCAATATGCTAATCTCCCTTGTTTCTTGATCAAGCCTGCTTTTGAATTGTTTTATATACAATAGCCTCCCACTCTGGAGAGATGACTAAACTTTAATGGCTGTCTAAGGTCCCCCTGCATCGATGTACTTAAAGACACAGAAATATGGGAACAGAATAGGCCATAAAGATAAAATACATTATTAAATGGCATTATTGTCATTGTTATTATTCTCCCATCGAACAAGGAGATGAAGAGCTGAATTGCACACCATATGGTAATTGCTTGGAAGATAACCACAACTTACGGTCACACCTTCAGCATCCAATGACATTGTTTGCTACATTTCAGGTGCCAGTGTGGCAGAAGGCCAACCCAGGAAAGATGAACTGGCAGAGAGAGAATGACAGACATTAGGCATAAGTACTTTTCATGTCAAGCCTTTGGCATGTTCATTGTCGAAAAAATCTGTTCTCAGAAATGCCTTCCAAAATACGCAAGTTATGCTATGAAGGCATATGACAACTTCTGCCATCCAGGGATATGTTAATATGGACCATCCTGGGAGATGCCAACTCACAGCCAAGATAATGGGTGATTCCAGATGTCTGTCCAATCCCATTCCTAGTGCCCAAGGGAAGTTTGGAAATTTTTAAAAATGAACATTTATATGGAAGTTTTTAGTGTGCAATGACATTCTCTACCAGTGGTCAATTTTGAAAGAGAAAAAGAACAACTTGGACCTTTACTTTTTAGTATGTACAACCTTCCATTGTTAGGACCTAATTTAAATCATAGATTTGAATTATCTCCCTTCCCAACCGTAAGAAGGTGAACTTTTTCAAAAAGGGAAGAGTCTTACTTTAGATGATTTAAAAAATATCTTAGTCTGAACAGTGTCGTTCGGCTTATTAAATGCTATTTTCACACATTATTTTATTGAGTCTTCCCAAGAACATAATCCCATAAATATCATTTTACCTTTTTTATCCAGATTAACCATCTTAAGGAAACAGCAAAATGACTTGCCCCAAGTCACTCAACTGGGTTTTACTGGGAGTAAAACCCAAATCTATTTCCCATTTTCAAGTCAAATGATCTTGAGTGATCTGGCTTATGTCAGTGAGCTATCATTTATTATCATTTTCTTCTGGGGAATGAATTTGGTAACTCTAATATTGTTAGACTTGGGAAATAACAAATGGTCTGCTCTTTATAAATTATAAGATATATCTATGGGCTCACATCATATCAGCTTGATCGTTAGAAAAATAAATAAGAATGATTATCCCATATTTCAAAAAGTAAAATGAAGTGCTCAAAGACATCAAACGTGCCCTCCCACAACTATTAACATTAGCTGATCTCTTTGACTTAGTTCATATGCCTGCCCTAAAAGAAATCAGCAAATCAAACTCTCTTCTCTACAATGAGTTAGCCTTTCAAGATGTAATAGGACCTTAAATGTAGAAATACTTTTGGAATTTATTCAGAACAGTAGAAATCTCAATCCAAAAGCACAGCTGAATATTCATGGAGCGTTTTTATTTATCCAAACTTATCCTTGGAAAACACAATTTTGGAACGATAACCATAATATCTTGGGCAGCAAAATTATCTTATATATAAACGTTTGCTTCTGTCATAGCTGTTGTTGTGTTATATGTACACACAAATACACACGTGAATATGCATATATGAGATTAAAAATACTTTTAGAGCTCTAATTGTATGAATCTTTCACTCTTTTCTGGCTATGAAAACTTTCCTAATGAAGAAAGAAAGAATGAAGTGTCTCTGTACTAAAGGAATTTATTGACTTGCCACTGTGAACTCAGTCTTGGTAAAGGCACTACGGTGTTTAGGGAAAAAAATAAAAGGTGCTTCTTAAGGATGGTGCACTGTAGTAGGGAGAATCAAGGCATACTTAAAGAAATAAAACACATGAGTACATGCTGAATAGGGCCCTACAGTTATTTTAATAAATAACAAAGAGTAGTAGTAGATTCATTAGTGACTATGCACACATAGGACTAACTCCTGACAAGCTACTGAGGCCAGACACAAATTGCCCTCCAGCTGCCTGGCCTTTGGGATTGAAGGGGCCATTCAGTAGCTGTTTTCCCAAGTTCACAGAGAAGACCAGGGGAGTACTGCTTCGAGGTCTCTTTAAGCTTTACTCCTTCTTTGAGCTTTGTGCTGGACTCCTACCCAAATTCGTGACACTGAAGCTCTAACCCTCAATGTGTCTGTATTTAGAGATAGGGCCTATAAAGACATAATTAAAATTATATGATGTCCTAAAAGTGAGGCTCCAATACAATAGGATTGTGGCCTTGTAAGAAGATGCACCAGACAGCGCCCCCTCTCCGCCACATGAGGAAACACAGTGAGAAGGCCTCTGCAAACCAGGAAGAGCACTCTCACCAGGATCCAAAACAGCCATCAGCTCATTTTACATTTGCCAACCTCTAAAACTGTGAGAAAATAAATCTTTGCTGTTTAAGCCACCCAGTCCATAGTATTTTGTTACAGCAGCCCAAGCAGACTAAAACAGGCTTCATAACTGAGGGCACCACAAGGGCCTCACTGACTCATCGCTCCTGTTTGCTTACTTCACTCCCACCATATCAACCACTTTCATCTTTCTCATATATGTCAGGCAGATTGATATCATTGGCCACTGTGTATGCTGTATGCCCCATAACCAGTACAGGTTACTCCCTCATCTTTTTCAAGCCTTTTTGTAAATGGCGCCTTCTTAGGAAGATTTCACTGACTTCCTAAATTGCAACCCCCTTCAATACTCCCTCTCCATTTTCTCTGCCTTTCTCCTTTTGTCCGACTTATGTACTATATATTTTACTTATTAATTGTGTCTATTTTTTCTCTTTTCTCACTGGCATGAAAGTATCAAGAAGCAAAGATTATCATTTTGTCCACTGTAAAGGCCTCAATATCTGGCACACTACACGTGTCTGATAAATACGAATCACGGTGAATATAATGATATCATAGACCTTGTAAAATCCAGAAGGGATAAGAAAAGGTTAATAAGGGTTAAAAACCAGTGTCAAAGGAACAGATGTGTGTTATAGTATATAGTTAATTCCCTGATTCAACAAGCACATACTTAGACCTAGTACTAGAATTAGTGACCTTTAGAAGTTCACAATCACAAAGGAGAGAGAGGAAAGGGGGATGAGAAAAAGAGTAGAAGAGAGAACAAACAGAAAAGTAAGGAAATGAGAATAAGTTTAAGTATTATTTCTTCTTCTCAATCACAAATCAATTAAAAGATTGTCCCTTGACACATTATTATTTTCTTTTTATAATTGTTTTAAAGAATATACATTGTATATGAACAGAATGGCAAAGAGAAGAGAAAGGGGGAAAGGATGAAACAATAAAATTATCTTTGGATCACCTATCCAGTTTAGATTTGTTTCTTGATACATATGCAAAACCATAGTTAAAATGATGGTAAACAGTATTGGAGGAAAGGGGGAGGGAAGAGAAAACTATATTATATAGATTCAGAAACTATCAGAATGGTCAAAATTAATGTAAAAAGATCAAAAGCAAGAAAAATGGAACATCTGGTATACTGTCAATAACTGTGGTCTCCTCCAAATGCATCTCAAGAAATATAACTTCCAGAGTGAAAGTAAGATTATAAAAGAGAAGTGGATGTTCTCAGAATTTCATTTTATTCACTTTGGAAGGAATAAATTAGGATTAGCATAAACATATCTAACACACCATATACTCTCCTTCTCCTTGATATATATTTGTTGTTATTCTTTTAATCCTTGTCCTTCTGGGAATAGAAAGCTTTATGGAGATATAGCAGAAAGAAAAGCTGCTTAATGGAGCACACTACAGCAAACATTATTGATCAATTTTGTTTTACTTGCAAGAATGATTGAATGTGCAAGTAATTCAGATGTCATTTTGTAGCCTGAACATTTTATTTTCTAGAACGTGTGTTTTCTCTGAGAGAATTTATTTGAGAGAAAATAAAGAACCAGAGATGATGTATTGAACAGGAAAAACATACCATTTGACAAGAAGATTTGTCTAGGTCACCCTCTTGATTTCATGGTACCATTTTGTATTATCAGTGGTGAAATTTTGCCAGCTCAAGGCTAAAGCAAAGATTCTCTTCCAGCATCTCCCATTTTCCCTTCCTTCCTAAATTCTTTATTCTATTCCATCAAACCACTTCTTTCCGTCTCCTGGTGCTTTGAACTTCTCCCTCAAAACTTGCTGTAATATAAAGATCTGAAAAAAAAAAAAAAAAAGATCTGATAAACTCATTTGTATTAGGTTGTAAATAATTGATAAGCTTTACTTAAAGTGTGGACATTCTGACGACACCTTATCCATCTGCAAATACACATGCAACCATCCCCAAACATCTATGTATTGTGAGGAAGATAAAGAAAGTCAGAGTAATGTTCCAGTAATAGGCCAAATTGTGCAGAGAGAAGTATGCCTTTCCCTCTGCACATGTCAGGTTAGTGGAGACTGACTTCCTGCTGCTGCTGAAAGGAAATTATGCAAGAATGCCCTAACCCATCTAAGAATATAACCAACCTGTCTCTTTTCTTCAAGCTTTTAAAATTCCAAAATACTTTATCTTTGTGCACAATATGGAGACAATTGTTTGAAAACAAAAAAGAAAAAATTAACATCGAAATCATGTCTGACTTTAGATTGAGGCCAAACAGGTAATCACTAGGAATATGGCTTAAAGGAAACTCACTCAAAAACATCTTCCCTGCTTACCAAATTATCTGCTATCATCCCATTAGAAATTGTTCCCTTCAGGTTACAGAATGGTTTCTAGTTAAATTGAAAAACTTCCCTGAAATATGAAATACAGGAAGTCCAATCAATGATTAGTACTTTATGTGATTGGGGTTCGGTCCCTCTTCCAATACAACTAGCTAATATCGACTTCCTCAAAAAAAGAAATCCACAGATGAAATGTGCCTGGAAGGGTGATGGTAATGAGAGGTCTAAGACAAGTGGTGTCCTGGGTTCAGCTTTACAATCCTGAGTATTTAAGGAAAAGTATTGGAACTCCAGGAAGAAGTGCCACTGGGACAAAAGATTCTAACAGAAAGCAAGTGAAAATGTTTGCTGACACTCTGATAGTGTCTGAACAATGATTGTCATGATTGAGGCATTATCCTTGTCATCAAAGATTGTTTCCATAAAAAATGGCCAAGTTCTTTGATACTTATATGGACTGATTACCATGAAAGCCCTGAACTCATTATAGGTCAGGAGATCTGGGTTCAGTTATTGGCTCTCCTTTACTAATTGTGAATCCTTGAACAAACCACGAATTTGTAACTGTTCTGAAGCCCAGTCTCTTCATCTAACAGTGGGGTAACGACATCTTCCCATCAGGTAAATTGTATTGTTATAAATAAAGTCTATATTTTTGTAATCTATAAAGTAGAATATAGTTAGGAGCTATTATGACATGAAATAAATCTTGACTATTTGTTTTATCGTGTGCCAACCCTCAAAACCCACCATTAGGGTCAAGAGATGATACTGGATATCAATTATTTCCTAAAAGTTAATAATATGAGGCAGGGGAAGAGAGAATCACAACCATAAGAGTACAAGAGATTGAATAGTTTCCCTGGATGGAGTTCCTCATCAGTGAAAACTTTCCTGGTGATTTAGGAATTATCCGGTCTTAAGCAATGGAAATGATTTCAATTTGCAATAAGAAGGAATTGAGAAAGTTTTCATAAAAAGTAAGAGCATCAGGATTTCTTTGGGGTTGTCACAGAGATTTATATAAGAAGTACAGAAAACATGGAAAGAAACACTGCACCTTAGAAGGTTTTGAATTCAGTTTATGTTTTAATTTTATCCTATACGCAGGAGAATTCTCTTAAACAAGACTACTGAACATAAGGTACACAAGATGGTTTGAAACAGACCAAGGCTGGAAAGAAATAGGGAATACAGTGTGGAAGCTCCTGTAATTGCTCAAGAGTGGCCTAATAACTATTTTAATTTTAATAGGGGGTGGGATCATGAGGAGTCAGAGTTGTAGGCAGAGAATAGCAATGAGAATGGAAAAGAGACTTGATTAGATAGAAACTGAATTGACAGAATGAGGGTAATGAAGGAGCAGTAATTACATAATCAGGAATGTAGTACTCTAAGTAGCCATAGTACCATTCTTCTATTTCAATTCTCCGTTATATAGGTGGTAATAGTGAGGATCAGAAAGTCTAACCAACTGCCTGTGTAGTAGGACAATTTTAGGTACGTTTTATGCTTTACAGTTTATGATTTTTCTACACTTCAACAACAACAACAATTCCCATCCTGGAACAAACAAGAATAAAGAATCACATTTAACTGAAATAAGGTCATACAAGGACACTGTGAATGATTTACATGACACAGGCCTATTTTAATGGTAAAAGAATATTTAGGCAGAAGTTGTCCACAAGCAAATAGAAATGATAGATTAAAACTCAGATAAGAGATTAACAATAAGAATATGTCAATGAGCTTAATGTAAGTAGGTTTTGGATTCCAACCCTCAAAAGAATCTCACTGGCATTTTAGAACAATATGAACTCGATCATGACAATGTAAAAGGAGGGTGGTGTACAATTGGCTGGAATGTTGGACTTGTTTAAAACAAATGACTATTATATATGTGCCCAGTATGGATGGATATAGGACAAATTCCTGAAGGTCCTGTCCAAGTTTTGACTGATGTATGAAGTGATCTGAGAAATAGGACTTGGAGTTGGTTGAAGGTGAGACAATGTAGAGGCAAAATCATGGGACATGAGAGAGAATATCCTATTCAAGAATTTCTCAAGAATCAACATGATTGTTTTTCCAAAGTGAAAGTATCAGTGAAAATAGAAGTAAGATCACAAAAGCCTTGGTACACCATGAACCTTTTTCAAGTGGTTATCTCATTTCTTTCAAAGAATAATAAACTCACAGAGATTATATCTTATTATTTTGGGGGGATTGTATTCCAAACCTAACATTTTGCTGCCCATGAAATTATTCTTTTAAAATGTTTGTTGTCAATTTGGAGAAGAGGAACACAAATTATTTCAATTTCACAATCTTTAATCCTCTTAATTCTTTAGAATAACTTCTTCAAAATACCATGATTTTGATGATTTGATAATTTATTCTATTTGGGGCCTGGTATGGAAACCACATTTTTATCACTTATGTATTCTGTTTTCTAGGTTTTATGTTCTGTCCCTAGGGGAACCACTTTGCATTGATTTCTACCATATTTTAATGGGTATTTTTAAAATTATTTCACTCAAGGGAATTCAAAATTCTATTCCTAGGTGATATTTATATGTTTTATCTCTTTGCTAGGCTATGAGTTCCTTGAAGTATTTCTCTGTCTTTCATGTTTTCTACATCCAGATAATTGCATAGTGCCTGGAAATAGCAGGAATTTAATAAATGTGTGTTGAGTAAGAGAATTTAAGAAACTATGGTATCTCATTCTGGAATAAATTACAGAGACAAATAAGTGGTATAGAAGAGAACCAAAGGATGACCTAATTAAAAATTAAAGAAACATTTGTTGATATTGTACTCAGTGTAGAGGCTGCTTTTAGGCAACAGACTTGAGCAATGGAAATCTGAGCAAGGTGAAAGGGCCCAGAGTGACCAGGCTCATTAAGCTACTACTCACCTTGAAATAGCTATAAGCCCTAAATGACCAATTACAACCAGGCACAGTTCCTAAGATTACCAAAACAGAAAAAATTCCATATGCCCCCATACTTGCTCATTTCATCCTGTAACTATAGCCCCTCACCTCCACCTCCTGGCAGTCTCTCCTTTGCTGTCCTGCCTGCTGCTCCCTTATAGTATGTTTAATAAACTCTATCTCTTTTGTTCTGCCTTGTATGAATTCTTTCACTGCCTGCACTCTTGGCCTCTACTCAATCTGAACACCCCAACTCAGTCTTGTACAGGTTACCAGACCCATTAAGAAACCACAGTACAATATTACGGGCTTCCATTAAGCTTAACATTTTGTAAAAATTAACAAAGAAATTTAGGAATATTATGAGGGCACTGGGCTATATATTAGTTCACTATAAATTACAGCAAGAGGTGCCTGGGTGGCTCAGTGGATTAAGTGTCTGCCTTCAGCTCAGGTTACAATCACAGGGTCATGGGATTGATCCCCACATCAGGCTCCCTGCTCAGCGGGGAGTCTGTCTCTCCCTCTGCCTGCTGTTTCCCTCTGTTTGTTCTCTTTCTCTCTCTCTCTCTCTCTCCCTCTATAAAATAAATAAATAAAATCCTTTTAAAAATTTACAGTGAAAAGTAAGTGAAAAACTTAAGTAATAATCAGAATGAAAACATTCAGAATAACACTGTTTAACCTGAGAAAGAGGTTGTACCCCTGGGAATTCGTAGGGGAATGTTTATTTTAATAAAGGATTAAATAAGAGGAATCTATCTGAAATTCAGTAATTTCACATATTTTCAATCCAACTGATAGATAGATAGATAGATAGATAAATAAATAAATAAATAAATAAATAAATAAATAAATAAATAAATAAATATCAGGAACTGTTATTTCCCCAAATAACTACTTAGGAGTCCCTGAACTTCAATTTTTGCCTCCATGAGCCCACAGAAAATACTGTTCAGCTTCCTTAGCCACTCAGTTTTAGAAATAGGAAAATGACTGGAGAGAAAAGGCAATGTCAAAAGCAGAGTTCACTTTTCTGGGTTTTATTTTTCTCCAAAATATTGGCTCCCAAAATTGTTGCTAACTTGGATGTTCCTTAATGTTTTCCTACAGGCTTACTCTTAATATTTTGTTTAACATTTTTAGTTGTTCTCAGCAGGAATCATAGTCCAAAATATCTAGCCTTCTATTGCTGGAAGAGATACTCCCCAGATGATATATTTAAGCCCTTGAATTTCAAAGAATTCTGGTGCCAAGAGTTCCAGGGACCAGACTCAATGCCTTAGGATAAGGATATCCTACCTTTGGGATAAAATAATTAGTTAGTGGCACTGAGAGAAAACTAATTATCTGCAGGCAGAAACTTCCCCAAGAGCCTATCCAGAATTAGAATTTACTTTCACAGCCACTGTCAATAAGTAGTAATTCTACGTAGATCTCACAAATTCTCTAACTTTAATTCTGTCTTTGGCAGAAAGACCTTTTGAAATCTAAATTTTTTATCCCTTCTCCCCCATTCCAGGGAATAAAACCATCCCTGAAGGCAAATGCTTTGTCCTCAGTGCCCTTTTGTCCAGGGTTCTCTCTCAGGCCTTTTGTTCCATCTCTGTAGCTCCTGAGTATCCCAGACCTTTCAGGTCCTACACTTTCCCCCCACAGATTCCTTGTTCTGGAATTTCTTCCTTTCTTTCTCTCAAAAGACCTTATTCTGCCCTTAATATTTTGGGAAGTTTTGTTTTGTTTCCATTGGGAGACCAGAATTTTCTTTTTCCCAGAATTTACTATTATACACATTGCAGGTGACTAGCATCTTTGATGCCTGTACACTAAGTACGAGTAGCAATTCTCAGTCATTCTTCATGGTAGACACTTTGAAACTGTCAACCTTTCTAACCTATCTGCAGGCATATTTTAAGATGATGTACTGTTTAGGGGTTGGAAGTGGAGATTATATATATTTAATTAGACTTTTTAAAACGCATAGATTTTTAACTGGGATTTTAGGTTTGCTTCTTTCTCAAAATAATAGCATTTTGAAACTCTACATAATGGAAGAGGAAAAAAAACTTTCAAGGGTCTTTCTCAAAGTTTTAGAGTGATATTATACCCTATTATTCCCAGTACTTCTGCAACAGTTTTTATATAATCCCAAGTAAATCAGCCTTTCTTAATAGGAAGAAAAGGTGACACACCATTGCTAAGGCCAACTTCTTGATGCATGGATGACTAGTGGTCTATGCTACCAGAATATGCTAAGCTTGCAAATATGATTCTTGCCTTTCTTTTTTCTTTCACATTTCCATTTATAAGTGTATATAATTTGCTTGGTAGAGCACACCAAAGGGTGTTTCTTGGCCAAATTCCCAACTGTTTAGAAATACATCCAGTTTCCAGAAGTTTAGATGAGGTCACATAAGGCACTAGATTGGTTTAGTTTAGTGGTCAAAATAAATAAGTAAATTTAGTAAGGAAGTACATACATTCAGCTTGATGTTCAATTTGTTATACATCATGGTTATATGAACAGAAAAGTAATAATTTAAAGACTATGTACCACTGGCCAAAATGGATAAAAGACTCAGCAGAAAAAGAGATTTGCTTTATCAGCAATATTATGTTTCCTCTCCCTGTACTGAAAACAGCTCAGTGCTAGCTAGTATAAAGTGAAAAATGGCCTTGAAAAAATAGTTAAAGATGAAAAATATAGCAACATTGTACATAGAAAATAAATAATTTTATTACAACCTAAAGAAACATGAATTTAAAAGGATTACTTTCTATTGGCAATGTAAGAAGGTAATTGGAGGAAGAAAAACAAATTCTTTTTTTCAATGTCAATCATAAAAGGAGTTGCTCACAGAGATGAATACAATTGAAATTTGCCAATCTGAACTCAGAAATGATAATGAAATTTATACTAAATTCATCATAAACCTCACTACCTTTTTAAGGTAGAACTCACAAACAACATTTTATGCGGGTTTTTTTGCAGGGCATGTAAACATTATATATTTATTATTGTACATTAATGCTCTTAGATGGTGTTGAGATAGGCATCCTTTCATTGCTATATTAGCCTGAATTTTGACTAACTTCCTTGATAACCATTAATTCAAGTTGCAGTTGTATGTTTACTCTGGCAAAGTCACTCTACTTCTCATTCTGCTACTGAACTTGTTATTCTAATGTTTCCTAGACTAAAAACCTAGATTGCAAATTTGTTATATAAGTGTGTAATCTTAGAGTAAATAATCTTTGAATCATATCATGGTCTGAGGTTCATCTACTATGAATGGAAGAAATGCATGTGCACACTTAGTGATATTTACTTTGGATGCTTATAGACTTTAGATTGAGTCTTTGATTTTTAGAGAATGCAATATATTGGATAAGAAAGATTTAGGAAAGTGGAAAAGGAAGGTTTTCCTTTCTAGTAATAGTAGACTAGGTAATTCAAATCAATATTCCAGGTGACTACAACTAGAAATACTGGATAAAATTTAAATGTATATGTAGTATTTATGTGGGGTTTGTGTGCATGTGTGTGTAAAAATCAAAAAGCATCAGATAGATAACAAAACTGTGAGAAATTTCAACTTGGTACCAATGAAAGCAGATAAGGAATTTGATTCCTGCACTTGTGTATGCTTTTTCTTTAGGTGAGTGTAGGTTCCAGAGATGAACCTAGGAAATAAAGGAACACTTTTTTGACAGTCCAGAGAAGATATGGATATAAATATTGATATCCAGGACATTCCAATGAGAATGTGAGGATTCCTCTTTTGATTGGGATCCCACAAAACAGCAGCATCAAAAAAATAAGTGTGAGCCCCAAAATAGTAAGGTCCTTTCAAAGACTGCAGCTCATGTTTCATATACCTCATCTTCTCAAATTAGACAAAAATGGCCCCATATTTCTAGTACTCCTTGGTGTCTAGCAAGAGCAAAGGCAAATCACCTTTGGAGAAAAGCATCATCTTAGGTATCAAATATAACTGTAAATGTTTTTCCTAATGCCATCTCCAGCATACAATTAATAACAGCAAGTCTCATTTGGAAATGTAAAAATAAAATGTGAACTATATTCAGAAAAAAACTATAGGGACACCTGGGTGGCTCAGTCCGTAAAGCATCTACCTTTGGCTCAGCTCATGATCCCAGGGTTCTGGGATGGAGCCCCACGTTGGGCTCCCTGCTCAAGGGAGAGCCTGCTTCTCCCTCTGCCTCTGCCTCTGCCTGCCACTTCTCCTGCTTGTGCTCACTTACTCTCTTTCTCTCTCTCAAATAAATAAAATAATCTTAAAAAAGGAAAAAGAAAAGAAAAGAAAAATAATGTAATGGGGTACCTGCGTGGCTCAGTTCATTAAGCATCCAACTCTTGATTTTGGCTCAGGTCACGATCTGAGGGTTGTGAGGCCAAGTATGTCACTGAGCTCTGCAATAGATGTGGGGCTTGCTTGAAATTCCCTCTCTCTCCCTCTGCCCCTCTCTACAAAAAAGAAAAGAAAGAAAAAACTATAATAAAACATTTTCACATGCTCTATATATTAGAATTATCAGTGATGTCTTTATAATATATGTCCCTGAAATGATGGAGAATTTTTTCAGGGAACTGGAAATTTAATAATAAATAAATACATAAATAAAATCCTCTACCTAAAAAATGCAATAACTGAAAGCAGAAACAAGGAATGAGTTTTATGAAAGATTGGACATAGCTGAAGAGATAATTAGTGAACCAGAAGATAATATCTAAAATAAAGAATACAGAGAAAAATAGATTGAAAATACAATACAAAAATGCATGGAGAATGTAGCAAGAAAGCCCTACTTATTTCTACTTGGAGTCCCAGAAAGGGAGGAGAGCACATGGAGCAAAAGTAATATAATGATATGTACAAGTAATATAAAGATAGAATATAACAGATAATGACTTTGAAACATGATTAAAGACAACAAGCCACCCACACAAGAAATCCTAAAATCCTTAATCAAGATATAGATCAACATCAAAACTCAGCAGATTTTAATTGTTAAAAATATAAACAAATAGAAAATCTTAAAATCAGCAGATTAAAAAGGCCTTTCCAAATAGCATCAATTAAGCTGGCATCTGACTTCAACACAAACAGTAGAAGCAAAAATATAAGAAAATACCTTTAAAGCAATAAAGGAAAATAATGTCCAGACTAAAATTATAAATCTAGCAAAGCTTATCCTTCCATAATGAAGAACATTAAAAAATAGGGATTAAAAAAAACTGAAGAAAAAAAAATGATCATCAGAATTGAACTTATGAAAATAGAAGTTTTTTGTTTTGTTTTTGTTTCTTTTTTAAGATTTTATTTATTTATTTATTTATTTATTTATTTATTTATTTATTTATTTATTTATTTGACAGAGAGAGACTGCAAGCAAGGGAAGTGGGAGAGGGAGAAGCAGGTTCTCTGTTGAGCAGGGAGCCCAATGTAGGACTCGATCCCAGAGTTCTGGGATCTTGACCTGAGCCAAAGGTAGACAGATGCTCAACCAACTTACCCAGGTGCCCTGTTTTGTTTTTTGCTTTTCAGAAGAAAAATCATTCCAAGTGGATGGCTAGGAATTCAAGAAGAACAATGAAACTGGTAAATTATACTAAATATTGACCTAATAAAACAACAATAAAAATTACTGAGTTTAAAATATAGTAAGTATTCTGTAGAATACATATTCTTATGTACACATGAAATTATTCTAGAATTAAAACATATACTGGTCTAAAAAGCCAGTTCCATTAAAATTAAAATGACTGAGGATCAGGAGTGGCAGGGTGGCAGTCAGTTAAGCATCCAACTCCTGGTTTTAGCTCAGGTTGTGATTTCAGGGTCATGAAATTGAACCCCTGCATCGGGCTCTGCACTCAGCACAGAATCTGTTTGGAATTCTCTCCCCTTCTCCTTCTGCCCCTCCCACTTGCACTTGCTCTCTCTCTCTCAAAGAGAGAGAGTGCACACAAGCAAAGGGATCAGCAGGGAAAGAAGCAAACTGAGCAGGGAGCCCGATGTGGGGCTTAATCCCAGAACCCTGGGACCATGAACTATAAGATATAGATTTGTCATCTACAAGGCATCCAATCCATGACACTTTGTTATAGCAGCCCAAATTAAGACAATATTGACTGATAATTCTGTTTTAATCTCCAAACAAAGTTAACTTCAGTTAACCAACTAAGAAAAGCTGAGTTTAAAGATAAATTTTTATGATAAATGGAAAGCAAGGAAAAGAAAAATCATCTGAAGGAGAATCACCATTTCTCCCTAAAGCCAAAGCTGATTTAAGATTAAAAAGTCCATGCCTCTTTTTCCTGGTCCCCAACATAGGCCTGCTTAGACTTCCAAAGTGGAATTGGCTTTAGGTCTGTATTAATATTGTGGTAATGTAGAAAAGTCACAACAGACAAGGGAAATAAAAATATTAAAGAAGCATATAATACTAAAAAAAGGAATTACCTTTCTTACTGAAATCACTATTGCTAGTCTTTGGGCCCATGGTGTATTCCTTAGAAGCGTTACAATTTTGACTCCATTAAAAAAGAACAATTAATTTAGAGGTCGACATTAAAATTAGGTGTTGTTACAGTTTCTGCCGCTGCATGACAAAATGGTCCCTCCCCCCAAAAATGATGAAAAGTCACCACTTTATTTTACTACAAATCTGTAAAGACTTCAGGCAGGACTCAGTGGGGCCAACTTATCTATGCTCCAGTATGTTGATGTCATCGTTCAATGGTTGGAGGCTGTAATCATTTGGCAGTACACTTATTCATGTATTGGTAGTTGATGCTGGCTATTAGAAGGGACCTCAGCTAAGCTGCAAGCTGGAACTTCTACTTTTGGCCTCTCTCCATACAACTCTACTCTGGGCCTGTTTACAAAAAATGACTACTGGATTCCAAGAGTAAAAGTCCCAAAAGAGTGAGAGAAAAGTATGTGACATTTATTCATGAGGTAAGGCCATGCTTTGAAGCTTAACTAATATAGGTGTTTAATTGATTTAATGTTACAAAGCATCACTTTTATTTCCATCGTACTCTATTGGTTAAAGAGGTAACAGAACTCTGCTCAAGATCAATGAAAGAGAATCACAGACTCTATCACTAAAAAGGAGGAATGTCAAGTTACATGGTAAGAAGAGTACTTGCAACAGCAGATATTGTTGTAAGCAACATGTTACAACATGTTGGTATGAAGATAGAATAAGGAATCAAGCAATGCACTCTAATGTCATGAGCCCTGCTATTTACATATCCCTCCAAGAAAAGAGAAGGCTTCTAACTCTCAGTTCTCCTTTTAAATATTGATCAACTCACTAAAAGTGATTATTAATTTAACTTAAGCTAGAAAAAATTTCAGCATTACTACTAGCTTAAGTATTTGGCCAAAAGTTAGCATGTGGCTTCAAGGTCACTGGCTCTTCATGCTCAATGTATTCCAAATTTGAAGGATGCTTGAGTAAGCTAGTCAAAGATGGAGCAAATCCAGGGAGAAGAAAGAGCCTGTGTAGATTCTCAGGATGAGAGACAGAGAGGAGAACAGGGAGGAGTCAAGGAAAGATGGCCAGCAACTGTGAGCACAAAGAGTGCGGGATTATGCAGCTGAATCCAGTAAGTTACTCAGAGGCTAGGACAGTCTAGGTTAATGACATAGGTCTTTATCCTAAAAACAGTGGAAAGCCACTAGAATATGGGTGAACATTAGATGACATAGCTTGAAAAGATCATTTTGGGAAAAAACTAAGTAACAGATGAGATTGAAAAGAGACAGTATGGAAACAGAGTGCCCATTTAAGGGGTATTTGTAGTGGTCTGGTGAGAAATGATGGCAACATGAGCCTGGGCAGTAGCTGGGGAGAATGAGGGAGGTAGCCAGATTTAAAGCTGCTCATGTAACCTGATCATTCTGGGCTAAAGAGATCAGAAGAAGTTTCTATGTGAATATGAATACTGAGTTGAGTTTTAAAGGACAGTAAGAATCAAATGTATGTAACTGGGTATGAAAATTTTAAGGAAAGCAGCTTATGAAAAAAAATGCACACTGGAATGTGCTCAAGCTATGTTCTGGACATTTGTGTTCATGTGACTTGAAAGACCTTGAACATTAGCCTAAATCTAAGACAGGCTGTAAATATTAACTTTAAAAGACTCTAGTACAATTTGGTTAAAAGTATTCAATGATCATAATTTTTGTATAATACCAAAACACTTAAAACTAGGGTTTTAGAATTAAATAGAGCAAGCTTTACTCCCCAGTTCTATTATTTACCAGATCTGGGGCCTCGGGCAGTTTATATAATCTCCCTAATATATATATATCCCTTAAATCTAAGCTATTTTGGGGAAGATTAAATGAGATAATGCATAATTAATGCAGTATCTGGCATGTAGTACCTGTTCATAAATGTTAATTATTACTGTTGTAACTATGAGCACACTTCCTACTATTGCTTATTATCTTAAATCATTTACTTTGGAAGCTTATAAAAAGCAGAAATAATATCTCATTCACATCAGAGTTGTCATAAGAGTGTCATCAGAGATGGCCTTTGCAGGAGGCAGAGTTTGAATTGGGCACAATGTAATGACCATCACATCACTACATAGTAGGCATCAAACCTACCGCAGGTAACAGCAGATGATCTGTACCTGCAGACTCTACCTTACTGCCCCCTGCCATAACGAGTCACACTAATTCATCTTAATTTCTTGTCATTTCCCTTCTCTTCTCCAGAGCACCATATGGACCCAGTTAGTCTCATGAGCATTCATTCAATTCCATAAATACTAATTAAATATCAGTGCCCCTGGCACTATGAGAAAATAAGAACCAAAGTCTTGATTCCTGTCCTCCAAGAAACCATGAAACCATTTATTCATGTTCAAAAGCAAACCACTGGAAAACAATAAAATACAGAAGACCAGGGGTAATATTCAGTGGAATACCATGAAGAGAAATGTAGAGATGTGTAAATACCATGTAGGTCCAGTGAATGGACAGAAATTTTATGCACCTGAATCCTAAGATTCATAAAAGAAAATAGAGAAAGAATGGTTTGAAAGGGAAAGCTGTGGGCACAGAAGACATTTCCTATTCTCAAAAGGCCATTAAAGGTCTCAGGGCAAAAGCAAGTTGAGACCAGACAAAAGCTGATTCACACTAGTGCCTTTAGTGAACCTTGAACAACACATCACACCAAGAACATGGAGAAAGTTCATGTAAAATTTCTGTGATCAACTTTGGATATGTTTGGGGAAATGAATTTGTTGTTGCTGCCTTTGGCAATTTAAGGAAGATGACTGAGACCCAAGGAAAAAGACTGCAAATGACTTTCTAGCCCATAGCTTAATAATTTCAAAGAACTTTGATGTTTGTCAATATTCCAAGAAATATGTATTAAAACTGTAAAAGTCTTTGGGTGTTCTCAATTTTTTTAAAGTAAATTTTTCTTAGGGCTTTCTGAGCAGTACAGAACAGACACGATCCCTTTTCCACAAAGATGGCTGCCTCTAGCGCCTCACACAGAAAAATGCAATTAAATGAAAATCTAATTTTCAAGTGCATCTCGCAGTTTATTCAAAGTGGAGAATAACTCACATTATGAGCTTTCAGACTCCAGGCAGAGCACATTAATGCTGCTTTCCTTTAATAATCCATTTCTAAAACTTGATTTTTATTTTATTTTATTTATTTATTTTTTTAGAAGAGCTTGGGGATACGAAGAAGCCTATAACTAATATGACCAGACTTAACTCCTCTTTAGAAAACCTGACAAGACCAGCAGATCCAAAGCACAATTGTAGAAAGAGAGCTAATCTCCTCCTTCCTTTCTGTTCATAGCTTTTACCCTGATAGGATAGGATCTGATTTAAACTCTGCCACTTTAAATCAGCTTTCAATCTTGCATCTAACTCTTCTCCTGGGTTTTAGTGCCATATTGCAATGTTAAAGTGTAAAACTCTGCATCTGCCGAGGCATTTGGCTGGAAAAGCAAGTATGTCAATGGCCGTCCCTCGCTGCCATCACACATATGGAATTTCTGTGTTCAGCTCTGCCATCTGGTCGTTAGGCCTAGATTCACTCTTCATTGAATAAGGACCATCTACCATATCAGCACCTCTTACAATATGCTATCTTTTTCATGGTGTTATTTTATAGTTCTTCTCTGATGGCATTTCCTCTTCCCCAAAACCCATTTTTTCCCCCACAAATGTTGTACAAAGAGCAACCTTTAATGCCATCTGAGAAAAAAAAAAAAAAAAAAAAAAAGCACACACAATGCAATTGATGTAATTGGAAGAAGAGTAATCAAAATTTCAAGTAGTTGCAAACACAGTGGTAGGATTTTCATAATTACGAACACTGTAGAGTATACCCTGAATGTGTACAAGATAGTCTATGGACATAAAACAGCCTTAGCCAAGAAGAACCACTTACCATGATGAAGAGTGTGGGTTAATTGTCCTTGCCATTCCATTTCCCTTATTTATGACAGTCATTACCATGAGACTGGATGACACTTTCTTTTCTATCACAAGGATATGGCCCCAGGATGGTATACAATTTCTGTAACGATGTGCACTCTGTTACTGCTAAACTATTCCCACCTTAGAGATACAAGTACCTGACCAGTTCATTTCCTCCTCAAACACTTCATCTTGGGAGGAAAGAACAAAGTCCTAACCTGAAAACAAACATCAACTTAACTTCAAAAGTTTAAAGAAAAACCCTCAACAACCAGTCAACATGAGTCACTAAATAATCACAGATAAACTGGGCTGGAATATCATTAACCTGATCATTAGAAAACAAATCTAAAATCTGTAGCCAGATTCTGTGAAAAAGAAGATGGTGGCTTAGGGCGGGCTTTTAGGTTAACTCTATAATTGAGGCTTAGATTTTCTTTTCTGAAATCTTTCTAAACTCTGGCCCCAATACCACCCCATCCCCAACCACCAATCTCACTGCATTTCTCATCAAAATTTAACCAGTATGTGTTTCATTCTATCAGGAATTTGCTTGGATACCTGCTTAAACTTAATTGCACCTACAAATCACCTGGGGTTCTTGTTGAACTACAGAATCTGGGGTGGAACTCATGAGTCTGCCTTTCTAACAATCTCTTAGCTGATACCAATGTCACTGGTCTGAAAAGGATGCTTAGGTTTATCCAAATGTCAGTTGCTCCCATCCCTATCTACCTTACATCAGGGAGAAAGCAATTTCATAAAAGAAGACTTTGAGCCATGTTAATTTAACTTGATAAGCATCTTCTACATACCAGGTATGATAAATTAGCTATTTTTCAACATTTAAATCTCATAGGCTAAATCTAGGTAATAGTTATTATCTTCCCATGTATAAGTGAAGAAATGAGAGAGATATTGGCAAAGGCAGGATTCAGCCAATTTCTGCCTGAAACCAAATCATGATCTGTTTATTCCATTCTTCCTTACTGAGTCACAATGTGCTATTAGAAGTACTATGTCACCCAATCCAGGACTCCTCCCATTTAAAGAGGACCTTCTAGGACTTCTATGCATTTTATTATTAGTTTTTAAATTTCTGCATGCCTGAAACTTAGTACAATACCTGTTATAATCAAGGCATGTTTGTTAAATGAAATAAATGAGCTCACAAAAGGCAAGATTCAGGGCAGCCCCGGTGGCTCAGCGGTTTAGCGCCATCTTTGGTCCAGGGCATGATCCCGGGGACTCAGGATCGATTCCCACATCAGGCTCCCTGTGTGGACCCTGCTTCTCCCTCTGCCTATGTCTCTCTCTCTCTCTGTGTCTCTCATGAACAAAAAAAAAAAAAAAAAAAAAAAAAGATTCACCCATAAAGAGTGAGAGATGGAGTATAAGAGCTTTGAGCAAATGTTCTGCAGTCACAGAGGCTAAGTTCAAATATCTGCTTTTCCACTTATTGGTCATGTGAATTGGGCCAAATTAATTCTTTGCTTTCAGTCTCAATTTCCTCATCTGAATAGTATAGAATTATTACAAATTGGAGAGAGTTCTTAGCACTATGCTAGTACACATTACAGCTTCAATAAGGGATAGTTTTATTTATTTGTTATTATTATTATTATTATTATTATTATTATTATTATTATTATTAAAGTAGCCTTGTTATGGAATAGTCCACTGTAAGGTGTAGAAGGAACTAGAGCTCTGGTTCTCAAATTTAGTATGCACTGTAATCCACTGAGGAATTTTTAAAACTACTGATTCTGGAACCTATATTAGAGTTCTATTTTTTTTTTTTTTTTTTTTTTTTAGATAGAGTTCTAATTTAATTAGCATAGAGAGTGGACTGTACTGGGCATCAGCAGGTTTGTGAATTCTCCAGATGATTATAATATTTTTAAATTATGATGCTCATGCTGCATTCCAAGATTAATTAAATTAGAATCTCTATAGGTGAGACTCAGGCATTTGTACTTTTTAAAGCTCCCTAGATGATTGAAATCTGGAGCCAAGTTTGAGAACCACTGTCTCAGATAAAATTCTCCAGTGGTTTTAAAACCTGGCTGCACATTAGAATCATTTTAGGAAACAAAACAGAACAAAACAAAACAAAAAACAAACAAACAAACAAAAAAACACCAAGAAAAGTGATAATGAGGGCCCATCCTACAACAATTTATATCTAATCTTTAGGGGTAGGATTAAATAATTGGCAGTTTTTAAAAGTTCCTACAGGTGATTTTTAATATACTGGATTTCAATGTGCTGGATTGAGATCCAGCATTCCAGTCATTCTTCAACCTTTGCATATATCACAACCATCTAGAGGGACAATTAAAACTCAGATGACTGGGTTCCACCACCAGTTTTGAATTAGGTAAATCTGGAAGTGGGCATGGGCATTTGTTTGCATTTCTAAGAAGTTCTCAGGTATTGCTGATGCTGATGGTCTTATTAATAAAATAATAAGCCATAAGTGCATACAGATATAAATAAAAAATAAATGTGGAAATTTTATGAAGAACAAAATATACTGTTACACAGCAGCAAGTCACAGAACTTATGAGTTGCAAAAGGGGAACAAATGACTTTACTTGGAGAATCCTGGACTATATCACCTTAATTAAGTGTTCATGAAGTTATGGAACAAATACCACCATTTGATAGAGTAACAATGAGAGGCTGGCAACACTATCATGATTTTCCTGCTAAGAAAGCAGAATCTGAATCCAATCATACAAACAAACATCATACAAACCTAAGCTGAGGTCAATTTTACAAAACAGCATCAAAAAAAAAAAAAATCCTCAAAAGCATCAAGATCTAGAAAGTCAAATACATAAACAGACAAAACCTAAAGAACTCCTGCAGATTAATGCAGATTAAAGAGATATAACAACCACCAGGCCCATGATTCTGAATGGATCTTTTTTTTTTTTTTTTTCCAGAGAGAACATTACTGGGGCACTTGTCAAAATTTGAATAGATCTGAGGAGTGGATGGCAAAAATTTTACCAATGCTGCGGTGCCTGGGTGGTTCAGTGGTTGAGTGTCTGCCTTTGGCTCAGGTTGTGATTCAGGGGTCCTAGGATCGAGTCCCACATTAGGCTCCCAGCAGGGAGCCTGCTTCTACCTCTGCCTATGTCTCTGCCTCTCCCTGTGTCTCTCATGAATAAATAAATAAAATATTTTTTAAAAATGTTACCACTGCTAATTTCTGATTTTAAATACTGTATTGGAGGATGACCTCATCTACAAGCACGGCACTCTAAAATATTTTAGGGGCATGTGATATTGAGTTGTTAACTTACTATCAAAATGTATAGGAAAATAAAAACCTTCTTTTCTTGTGCAGTAACTGAAACTTTTCTGTACATTGTGAGCTTTTAATCAAAAATAAATTTGAAAGAATTAAGCCAACTTTTACTCTGCACAGGCCTTTTCTGGAAACAGGAATGCCAACCAAGGCTAGAAATGAATTTGCATCTTAGTAGAAACATAGAAAAAATTACTCCCTGAAAAATCCTAATCAAAATTGGCTTATGCTGCTTTTTTTAAAATGGCTCAACATTAAACTCCTGTGATTCAGGTGTCCTGAAGTGTCTTCCTTTATCCCACACTCAAGTTTCAAAAAAGTTTACTTGGGCTTGAAGTAGTCCTTGTGGCATTTTCTATGACTCCCTTGCATGTTTCTTCACAATTGCTTCATGCCTATAACTTGGGATATTTCTTCACATTCCTTTTCTCTAGTCTCACATTTTACTTTTTTTCCCAAATATTTGTAATTTCTGCTTATATGTCACATATTATAACCTTTCTATGTGATCAACTTGATATTTCTACCCCACAACTGTTTTTTCTCACCTGGTGAAAGCATGAACTTCTTTCTGGCCTATTTGCTTTTATCTTGGTCTTGATTCTCACCACTCATGGGGATTCTCTCAAATAATGAATCTCATTTTTACTATTCTCATTATTTGCTCTATTCCTTTTAACCAAATCATATTTATTCTTAATCCTATGATTGCAGTCATCTTTATTCATTTGTTCTTCTATTCATTTATTCATTCATTCCACAATGTGTGTTACACACTTTTAAAATGCTAAAACACTGCTATGCACTATAAAAGTATAAGAAACATCATGGTCCTTGGCTTTAAACAGCCCATGGTCTAATTGTAATTCTGTAAGGCAATGGAGGGTGAACAATGCTATCTGTGTTGGTTGTTCTTTATGATTCTATGGCAGTTGGTACATCCTATGTTGAAGGGAAGAGCTCCACAGTGGAAGTTACATTTGAGTTGTTCTTGAAATATAATTGAGTTTGAGAATTATAGAATGAGAGTATTTATACCTCTTCAGAAAGGAACGAATCAGCATGAAGATTCACATAAAACTGGGCTTCTGATATGGTTTAAAATAAGGGAACAATGGAGGACAGGAGAATCAGAATCCAAGGCTAAGAGTACTAGATAAAGCCTGTCCTAGAGAAAAGCTAAGGTGTTCCTGAACCCATTAAAAAAAAAAAAAAAAAAAAAAAAAAACAACTATAAAATAAGATTTTAAACTGAGGGCTGATACAATCAAGTTTATTTATTAAAGACTTTCGTGGAAAATGGATTGAAAATAGAGTGAATGGATTCAGTATATATATTCCAAGTGACTGGTAATCTGGAGGGAGAGAGAAGATGCAAGCCTACAAAAAAGGCAGTGATGTAAGGAAGAGGAATAACGCAGCTCACCAGAGATGTTCAGGAGATCCTCTGGTGATCAGCTGATGACTCTAGATACTCCTCCATTGCTTCTGAAAACATCTGGGATTGCTTTGTGGATTCCTTTGCTTGAGATTTGTTTTCAAAGTTGAATTTTGAAAGCTTAGAAGGCTTGCTATGGATATGCTTGAGGAGGCTGTGTAAAAAGGAACACGAATATAGCATGAATGCTACTGAAACCAAAGACAGACAGTGAGTGCCTGAGCCAGAATTGCTATGGTAGGACTGAAGAAAAGCAAAAGGACTCAAGAAGAATTTAGGAGAAAATAAATTCTCCTAAATTTCAGTGTACTGAAACTCATAATTTATTCATGATTTATTAAATGTGGTGGGAGCATGAAGTCCAAATGAATTTTGTGTTTGGCTGTGGACTGACAATTCCTATTTTAGTGTCCAGAAATTAGGATAGAAAATAAATGAGAAAAAGCCAGGTGAAGGAAGGTCAAATAATTAATTCTATTTCGAACATCTGAGTTTTAGCCATCCATAGATAGCCAAATGAATATATTCAGGTGGAAAGCAGATGTATATGACAGAAGACTGGAGAATATCTGTCTAGGAGATTTAGATTTAGAAATCCTATGCTATCAGTGAGCACTAAAACCATGACACTAGATGGAATTTTCAAGGGATAATGCATGAAGAGAGAGAAACAACACTAGCGTGAAGACAAAACATAGAGAAACCCATGTGGAAGCATTAGATAGAGGGGATCAATAGCCAGAGATGTTATCAGAGACCAAAGAGGAGTGCCATGAGACCTCCACACCTTTTTTTCTTCCTATCAGTACTTCCCACAGCATCCAGAGTAATCTTTAAAAATAACAGACACTCAAGGAGGTCAGTCCTCTGCCTAAAACCCCTCAAGGCTCTATGACCTTTACAATAAAAGCCACTCCCTTTCCCAAGCCCACAAGACCCTACATAATCTGGCTCCTGTTTACTTCTTCAGCCTCATCTGCCAACTCTTGTACCCTTTCCCACACCCAGAACCTTCTTTGGTTCTGCATCTTCAGTGCCTATACTTACACTGTATTCTATGCCAGATGAGTTCGGCTCCACATTCTTCCCCAAGTGGGATCATCATGGTAGTGTATGTTTTATACCACCATTCCCTTCTCAGAGAGGACTTCCACTGCCAGATAGAAGCTGGTCCACTACTGTCAAACTCTCCTTCAATACCTTGTTTGTCTCTTTCATAGAATTTACTACAGATAGAAGTTAGCTACCAATTCATCTACTTATTTATTTGTGTCTTTTATATCCACTTGAATATGAGTTCCATGTGGGAAGAACTTTGCCTTTCTTTTTCTTTTTTTTTTTTATTTAAATTTTTTTAAATTTTTTTTTATTTATTTATGATAGTCACAGAGAGAGAGAGAGAGAGAGGCAGAGACACAGGCAGAGGGAGAAGCAGGCTCCATGCACCGGGAGCCCGACGTGGGATTCGATCCTGGGTCTCCAGGATCACGCCCTGGGCCGAAGGCAGGCGCCAAACCGCTGCGCCACCCAGGGATCCCTGCCTTTCTTTTTTATTTTAGTATTTGCATCAGCTAGCACAGAGCCTATATATGTCTACCTACATATGTATAATTTTTTTTTTTTTTGTCGCAGACATGTATTTGTTTTTAGCACACATCCTACCCTGTTGAAGGGTCTGCACTAGAGGAGTGAGGGGCACCAGAGTGAATATTATTCCATCTCTCTCATAAAGAAGGTTATAACCCAAATAGATGGAGTAAAAATATACAAAGGGTGACATTAAAATCTTTTTTTTTTTTAAGATTTTATTTATCTATTCATGAGAGACACACAGAGAGAGAGAGGCAGAGACATAGTCAGAGGGAGAAGCAGGCCCCATGCAGGGAGCCCAACGTGGGACTCGATCCCGGAACTGCAGGATCATGCCCTGAGCCAGAGGCAGATGCTCAACCACTGAGCCACCCAGGCATCCCAGGATGACATTAAAATCTAAAGAAATGTGGACCATTAAGAAAGCACTATGCTTCAGAAGTGTTAGTTAATAGTGGGAAGTCAGGAAGCTTTGCTATGTCTGGACTTTTTCAGTTACTATATTTTTTATATATATTCTTGGACTCATTTTTCTGACAGTGAATGTTAACTTGGGAGACATGGAGCATAAGGAAGAAAAAGAATTAAAAAAGAAAATTTAAAAGCAAATATTTGCTATTTTTTTTTAAGAAAGTTGATGTGTTTCCCAGAATTTAAACCTGAGTGATTTTATTTCTTTTATAATCTTAAAATCATGTGACTGGAAACCAGGATCTGTAGGTGTGGGTCGGGTACTACTTGATATGGACACATTGGGTGGACTTAAATTGCTCTTCTCCACCCTCCAGATAAAAGGCTTCTTATCATAATACCATTAAAAATAAAAGGTGAGGGGCACCTGGGTGGCGCAGTGCTTGAGTATCTGCCTTTGCCTCAGGTCGTGATCCCGGGGTCCTGGGATCAAGTCCCACATCAGGCTTCCCACAGGGAGCCTCTTCTCCCTCTGCCTATGTCTCTGCCTCTCTCTCTGTGTCTCTCATGAATAAATAATAAAATCTTAAAAAAATAAATAAAAAAATAAAAGCTGTGAAAGTAGTTTTAAAAGTGTAAGTTTTTTAACTTGAAAAAGCCATTTAATTCCATTAATTATTTAATTAAAAATCAACATATCTTTATTTGACACCATGTGACTGCCAAGTTATATAGTAGTTTTTAGAAAAGAAAAAATAGAATAGATAAAAACCTTAATCTCAAAGAATTGTAATTCATTCATCTGTCAACAAATATTTATCCATTAAACATTCAGCAAATACTAAAAACTCAGCTGGAGATAAGACATATAAATGGAATTGCTAGAGAACATGAAATAACATAATCAAGCATATATTTTAACAGTCATGTTTTAATTGTTTTAGGAATTTAGAAGAAGGGGAACTCTTCCTTGGGCCTGACTTTCCTAAGAGAGCTCCATGGAACAAGACCTGACATGGATATTAAAGAATTAACAGAATTTGAGTTGACAAAAAAAAAAAAGAGACACATATTCTATTCTGTGTCTCTTAAAAAAAAAAAGACACAAAATGAATAACATAAATGAAAGCTT
Source organism: Canis aureus (assembly GCF_053574225.1). Lineage (NCBI taxonomy): Eukaryota > Metazoa > Chordata > Mammalia > Carnivora > Canidae > Canis > Canis aureus. The sequence goes on from NC_135616.1 coordinate 31,630,217, forward strand.
CAAGATAAACACACATATCATTCCATACATTGCAGTGCATATAGTGAGTATTTAATAACTATTAACTGATTAGACCAAAGAGTAAGTGTTAGATCAGTTAGTAGAAAACCAAACGTGAGGCTAATCTGAGCTTGATCCAATAGACAATGTGGAACATATACAATATTGCTTCACACTAACCTTAAATGTCTTTGAATCTAAAAGTTGAGATATATCTTTGATTAATTGCCTATTGCACTATTGCCACTTTCAATACACTTCAAGCATATTTTTTCTTTATTCTGAAGGATAACCTTTGATTTCCTTTAAATTAAAAGTCTATAAACTAAGTTTTAAATTATTAATTTCATTGTTTATACAAATATAAAATTACAACCAAATTTCATTATTTATTTAAAAATGATGTGATATGGAATTACACAGGTATAAATTTCCACAAGTATGTAATCAAATATATTTTAAAAAATCCTTCCAATGGATGAAATTTAACTTTCCTTTATATTATTATTAAATTGATTTGAGTGAGTCTAGTATCTCAACAACTTTGAAATGATTGCTTTTCAGTGCTGTTCTCATTTGTTAAAAGACCTGTTTTTCTGCAATATTTTTTCTTCAGTATACATTTGCAAAATCCATTTAACATTTTTCACCTTTATTCCCCTTTTATTATCATTATCTCACACTGTTCTTTTCATTTTTCTACATGGTTGTTCCTACATTTGATTTTGTGACATATGCCATTAATATATTGGCTTGAATTTTCAAAGCATAATCTCTAGACCAACAGTTTTCTAATTATTTTTCTAGCCAAGAAAGCATTGATTTGAACAGAAATCATGTGCTTACAACTAAAATATAAAACAAGTAAATGGAGCTGTTTTGTTATAGTAGATTTAGGTGCTCAGCATCCTACACATGTTCTCTAGTCTTCCTGCCTCCCACTGCTGTCCCCAAGAAAGTTCCTAAGATTTCCTAGAATTTTGTTGACCACAGCTGGAAAGGCCACTATGATAGATGCCAGTTCTCATTAATCATTGCCTTCATTTTCAATCTATCACTGAGCAAGTGGTAATATCTTTGGTTAAGAAACATAATCTGTATGCTTTCATTTCCTCCGGGAAAATAAGGCAGAAAATTGTTAAGTGTACCCTGCCCAAATACCAGCCACTTCCGCCCCTTCCCCTGGTCAAATATACATAGGTTATAGGTATTTTGTTTGGTTTTGTTCTCTAAAATAAATATTAAGATATGAATATGTAATAGAAGTTTTTTGTTTGTTTGTTTTGTTTTGTTTTTGTTCAGCATACTTGGACTTATACTTGGTTAAATAATAGAAAAACTTGAGATAAGCTGGGAATCCTGGAGGAGATACTTGTATTCCTGGCACATTTTAAGTATATACGCAGGTATTCATTTGCTAATTTTTCAAGGTAGAGCCAAAGGGTTTTCTTGGACTTTTGAGTTTTCTGACCAGAGTTTCACCATTTTCTTTTCATGTATACCACACTCATTATTCATTATTCACAATTACAAGTGCTAAGTCCTTAAAATGAAAGGTGACTAGATTGTTTTCTTACAGCATCTCTCCCACAATTAATCAGACAGTACTTTTTTAAGACTTGTAGTTATAGATGACAACTGGTATAGTTAGGACTTAGCACAAATTCAGCAGACTCTGGGTTAGTAATGTAGTGCCTATCCAGAGAAAAGATATGTTTTGCCACCTATGGTGAATGGCAGTAATGGCACAAAACCCCTCCTCAAACCGTGGCAACCACTTATCTTTTTTTTTCTATCTTCATGGTTGTGCTGTTTCTAGAATATTTTATAATTAGAACTATATAGCATGTAGTCTTCACAATGGCTTCTTTCACTTAGCAATATGAATTTAAGTTTCCTCCATGTCTTTCCATGGCTTACTAGTTCATTTCTTAGAGTCACTGAATAATACTCCATTGTGTAGATGTAGCACCATTTATTTATTCACCTATAGAAAGGCTGGCATCTTAATCTTAAATTACAACCAATAAATCACTTATATTTTAAGATTTACTGCTGTCCAACACTAATACCAAAGTCTATTCCCTTTAAAAAAAAATCTGTATAAGAATGATACATTCCATACACACACACCCCAAAATCATATACAATCTCTTCTTTTAATTTCAAATATATTTTGAATATAAAAAACAGATTTCAATAAGGATTTTAAGCTAATCACTCTCATAAATAACAAAAATGTTTGATCTTATATTTCATCTGGCCCTGAGAATTGTGAGGAAACAATACATCTCACAAACATAATTAAATCATGTATACATCCAAATAGTAATAATTGAGTATTTGCTATATTCTTGTCTCTGAGCTAATAGAGATATATTGGTGAAAAGTAAACATTTTCAATCCTCACAGTCAGGAATTTGTATGACTAGAATGTTGATGATAAAGGTAGTGTTAATTAGAGAAGTTCTTTTCTATATTCTTATTCTTGGTTGGAGTTTTATTATTGAAATATGATTTTATGGAAAGATAGGCAAAGCCACATGATTGAACTTGTTCACCCATCACTTTTCTTTCAAAAGGAAACTAACAGTTTGCTGATCTCCTTTCAGACATTTAATTGTTTTATGTTTCGTAACTATGAATATTACTGAATTCCTATACGATTTTTGGTTCTTCATTTTCTTCATTTTTTAGAAGAGGTAGTTATTAAGATTTCTACTTTTCCAATTTGATTTTGTGAGGCACTAAATCTTTATCTTACAATTCAGAATTTTTAAAGCTGCTTATACGGCTCTTCTTTGTAAGTTGGCCTTTAGAATCATAAAAAAGAAAGAACGAAACATCACTTTCACCCTCAATGTGTGATGAACTCTTCTGGATTTTTCTCCCATATCTTAACTCAGACAATTTCTTAGACTGTGGGCAAATTAAACCTGCTAAATAACTTTCTTCTCTCGTTGTATGCCTTGGATTTTAAATGCATGTGGCATAATCGGCACTAACAACGCATGTTCTCTGCACCCCACCAATTCTCCCAGCACATCTCACTAATTCATCACCATCCAATCAATAATGGTCCCTGCTGAGAGGGGGTGAGAGAAGGATGCCTTTCTTTTTCCCATAAATATTTGAAATTGACCTAATTATAATGTCCTGTGCTTGGATGCAGTGATGCAGTGAGCCTTTCATTTAGACGAGAGAGATACACAGGTGGAAAAGTACCCAGTTAGGCAGATTAAATAGAAATGTTCCACTGAAGTGTGTAACTGCAGAAACCATCATCGGCTTCCATTCCACTTGCAGAAAGCGAGTACTATTAAAGGAAGCTGATACCAGATAGAAATCAGCTATATAGCATTTGCTGCCTTTCCTTCCTCTCAGCCTTCTTTTCTTTCCCTACTCTTCTCCCTTGCTATTTGCATCCCTCATCCCCCCCTTATAGAAATTTCCTTGCTCTCTCTCACCTTTCTCTTTATTCCCCTCCTTCTTCCTTCCTCCTTTTCTTTTATCTTCTCTTCCTTATCTTTACTCCTGGATCTGGGAGCAATATAACCAGAAGAGTGATTTGGGATGGTCAATCTTGCAGCACTAGGATGTATGAACTTCAAGGGGATTAGTTTGTATGTGTGGATATGATTAGAAAAATATTGCAATTTTCCAGGCAAGAGATGTCTAGGTTCTGAAGTGGTGGTCATGGGAAAGGTAAAGGGAGGATAAATGTGAGAGGTGTTGTAAAGACAGGCCTGCCAGCTTCACAGTTACAGAGGAGACTAGAGCATACCTTCAGAACACCCAGGGAATTATTTGCACATCATAACCGTGAATTTTTCAACTGCTAATTCGGTCATTGCAATGTGAACTTCAGCAATCTGCCCTTTATATGCATAACAATATCATAAATAAATCAGGGGAAAGCTAATGAGAAAATATATATCAAAGAGCCAAGTAAGCTCCATGCAGAAAATCAACAACAGTTTGTAATTCAGTTCAATCATGTGCTGGGTAATTGCATATTATGCAATCCAAAAGCATGTGCAATTTCTATTGTAAAATCAGATTGAGTCCTGAATGTAGGCTATCTGTGAACACAGACTTCTATGTAGGGACTATGGTGAGTTTGCATGTTTAGATGTGCTGAAATATACACTTGGAAAAAAAAAAAAAAAACCTTCTCTCCCGTGACCTCTTTGGAAAAATAATACCATTGGGCATCATGCCTTGGAAACCCACATGGCACGGTTAATGAAAAGCCAGGAGTTTGGAGAGAATATTGAATTTGAAAGTCTCTGAGAGTGTTCCCCAAATGGGTTGTTAAGTCCCTGTGACAGAGAACATTAGTGCTAGATGATGACAGTCATTCGATTCTAAACACAAACCATATTGTCTGTGATTAAAGGCAGATGCCGGAGGAGGGCATCCAGGGCATTGTGGTCAGAACTGCATTAGAACTATCCCTTGGCAATTTCAAGGCTGTGACAAGAAGTAATAATAATAATCATAATAAAATAAGACAAAATTTGAATTCATCCACATACTGAAAGGTAGTTGTCCATGACTTTTCTGAAAGCTTAAAGTCCAAATTTTCTTCATATTTGGGAAAAGATACAAAACCTTTATTTATACATATTTTTTCATGGATACAAAGACTACAAAATAAACAGCAGGCCACAAGACGTCCAAACCAACTGTTTGGAGTATATACATGAAATGAGGGCCTGCTTGCCTGTAAATCTGTGTTATGGTCTGTCTATGTGTATTGTTGAATAGAATTGAGGAAAAGACTGGCGCTTTTGTCTCTTTAGTATTTTAATAAAGTATTTTAATACAGAAAAAAGTACAACTATTTTCCTATACTGATGAATCCTATTCCGATGAGTTTTTGTGGTATTTTTGTTGAAATAACCTTTCCTTCTTTTAAACTCTTAAAACACCTTCATTGTTTCACTTATGGAACATATCACATTAGATTTATTAGAATTATTTATATACATCTTGCAACTCTCCTGCTAGATGATAAATCACTTTGGGGGAAACACTATATCTATCTACCATTGAATACTTATTTATAAGTCCAGAATTTTCTATAAGTTTTAAGTATTATCCCATCTAATATAATAGCCAGATCCAACAGATAGACTGTTTTCTCAATCTTACAGTTGAGGCAACTGAGGCACAGAAAGTTTAGCCTGCCCAAGGGCCATGGCTAGTACTTTGCAAAGCTGTGATCTGAAACCAGTCACATTAATATCAGAGCCCACGCATTGAATGAGAGGCATGAGGAACAGAAGACAAAGCTTAAGTCCCCCTCCAAAGTAGGGAGTCTAATTACACCACACTACATTGAAAAAATTAGGTACCACTGGGCTTTACTCTGTTTAAGGGTGAACCAAAAGGGTTTCTCACTCCCACCTCAGCACATACACTCGGGAGGCTACAAAACAGTGTGTATTGCACATGAGAAGATGAAAAGAGAAACACCCTTAATTCTTAAGAATTCATAATTTTAATTTGCAGTGCTGAGATTGCAACACAAATTCATATGTTCTGGGTGTGAAGCCACAGATTTAGTTTAATGTGTCTGATGGTCACATGTGGTTGCCAAAAACAGATAAACGTGCTTCCTGAGAACACATATTCATCCTAGGCTTCGAATAATCAACATAATTTTCTAAAAGAAATGAGCTTACTGCTCTCAAGGAATAAATACCATGAGTGAGGACCAATAGAAACAACAGCCAGAGAAAAGTTGATTTAGAATGATCAAAAACACAGATTTTAAACAACTGTTTACTATATTTACATGAATAAAATATGAGGCTAAAATATCTATAGAGAACAAAAAAGAAAAAAATATCTATAGAGAACAGAAAACGATTAAAAAATGATCCAGATTTAAAAGGAAAATAGAACTTACGAAATAAAAATATATAATTAAAATTAAAACCTCCCTAATGAATTTAACTGCAGATTAAACATAAATGAAAGGAGAATTAATTTAACAGAAAATAATTTGAAAAAAAAATATTTATTCTAAGTAGTAAATTTGTTGGCATAACATTTTTTTATAATTGTCCCTCATTGTCCTTTTAACATTTTTAGGTTCTATTGTGATAGAGCCTCTTTTGTTATTAATATTTGGAATTTGTATTTTCTCTCTTAATCAGTTTAGCTAAGATTTTATGAACGTTGTGGTCTTTTTGAAAGAATAAATTTTAACTTTGTTAATTTTCTTTATTGTTTGTCAGTTTCCTATTGTGTTGATTTCATTTCTCATGTTTATCTTCTTTTACTTTGAATTTATTCTATTCTTTTCTTCCTACCTTCTTTTTAAAAAAGATTTTATTTATTTTTTCATGAGAGACACAGAGAGGCAGAGACATAGGCAGAGGGAGAAGCAGGCTCCCTGTGGGGAACCTGATGTGGGACTCAATTCCAGGATCCCAGGATCCCAAACTGAGCCAAAGGCAGACACTCAACCACTGAACCACCCAGGTGCCCCTCTCTACCTTCTTAAAGTGAAGGCTTACATCACTTTAGATTTTTTTTCCTTTTCCAATAGAAAAATTTTAAACTGTATATATGCCTGTAAGCACTGCTTTAGCTCATCTTACAAATTTATCACTCAGTTCAAATATTTTCCAATTTCCTTTGTGATTTTATTTTGACCTAAATATTAATTATTGCTAGTTTTCAAATAATTGGAGATTTTCCCCTACTGACTTTTGTATAATTTATTAGTCAAGAAACCAACATGTATCATTTTATTTCTTTTAAATCTACCAAGACAGGTTTGGGGAGCTAGTGCATAGTCTGTCTTGGTAAATAGTCTTTGAACACATGAAAGATAGGCATTCTGCACTTTGTTAGTATATTGTTCTACAAATATCATTTAAGTAACTTTAATAGTATTGCTCAAATCACCTTAGTCCTTCCTGATTTTTTTTTCTCAGTCATTTTTTCAAGGGCTGAGAGATGTTTAAATCCCAATGATGATTGTGGACTTATCTATAACCAATTCTCTCCATTTTTGGTGTCATGTATATTGAAGTTTTGCTATTGGATATATAGGCCTGGATGTTTATGATTGCCATGTCATCCTCTTGAATTGACTCCTCATTATGAAAAATCCCTTCTGTGCTAAGTACTCTTTATCTTGATGCCTATTTTATTTGATATTAATGTAGCAATTCCATACTCATGTCTTTCATTTCTCTCCCATTATGTTTCTGTTTTCCTTTAAACCTTTCAGCATTTTTTATAATACCTATTTTAAATTTATTTCCCGCAAATTCTATAATTTCTGTGATTGTGGATGTGCTTCTATTGACTGATTTTTTTCTGGCTATGGGTCACTTTCTGTGCTTCTTTGCATATCTATTAATTTTTCATTGGATTTTGGACATTGCGAATATTATGTTTTTGAACACCTTAATTTTATCCTATTCCTTGAGATGCTGTTGGTACATGTTGGTGGACTGTTAGGATAGGGAACTGTTTGTTCTCCTAGAGGCATTTTGTTAAAGATTTATTAGAGTGACAGTAGATTGTATTTTATAATATTTTAAGCCATTTATCATTTACTTTTTGCCTTTGTAATCAAAGTTTTATTGGGACACAGCCACACCCAGTTGTTTGCATGTTATCTACAACTGCTTTCATGCTAAAATGGCAGAGATGAGTAGTTGCGATGGAGACCATATGGTCTGGAAAGTCTTTGTAATATTTACTAAAAAGTAAACAGCCTATTTACTATCCAGCCCTTTACAGATACATTCTTTTCCACAAAAGGAAAATGAGGCCTAAAGAGATTTAATTTGAACAAAACCAAATTAAACACAGATCTGTCATACACTAAAAGTCCTATTTCAGTAACCACCGTTATCTGCAGTTTCATTTTTCATGGTTGTCAGCTACCCATGATCAGCCGCAGTATGAAAGCAGATGATCTTCCTTCTGACTAAATGTCAGAAGTTCAACAGTAGCCTAACACTAGGTCACAATGCCCATATTATTCACCTCACTTTATCTCATCACATAGGCATTTTATCATTTCACATCATTATAAAAAGACAGGTAAGTATAGTAAAATAAGATATTTTAAGAGGCTACATCACATAACTTTTATTACAGTATATTGTTACAATTATTCTATTTTATTATTAGTTATTAGTTAGATGTGGTTTATGAATAGGAAAAAAACAGTATATTTAAGGTTCATTACTGTGGTTTCAGGCATCCACTGGGGGTCTTAGAGTATATCCCCTGTGGCTAAGGCAGGACTCCTGCAATTCCTGTAGTGTATGACTTAAGATGAATACTTCTATTTGGACTTTGGTTCAACGAATATTGTAAAAATGTTGAACACAAAGAAGTGTAATCTGATAAAATAATATATAAAACGCTTTCTCTCTAAAGAATGTTTTAAAGTGTTTTTCTTTTATTCCACTTCTAGTCCTCTAAATTTATCTTTTATCCTTTGTGAGAAGGCTTCTTTGATGATCCCTGTACAAATTTACTTAACTCTTAAAGTTTTGAAAATAATGTCACTCAATCTAAACCTTTATCAAAATTTACTTAGGTTATATATGTATAACCTCACCTCGAGGAGTCAAAACTCTTTCTCTATTTTATCTGTGTCTTCACAATATATACTGAAGCTATGGCTATAGCTCATTAAATAACTTAGAAGTATGCATTCAGATAATTAACTATCAATCAAGAAATGTTGATCATGCATCTCCAATAATTTAAGACTTGAAAAGTGCTGGTAGAAATATAACAATGAGAAGGATAAGCATTGTTTCTCCATTCATGTAACCTTATAGTTGAATTGGTAAGAAAAACATTAAACAAATAAATGAATTAGGACTCAGAGAAAGCTAAGCCACTTTGTTTCATTCTCATTAACTCCCATATATGGCAGACAGTCTAAAATCTCCTATTTCCCATTGCAAACTCCCCCCCAAAACTATCTCCAACCCAACAGTCTGCCTTGAAATATGCCTCCCTCACTCTCAGTGGCAATAAATTTCATTTCCTTTCCCTAGAGTAAGTCTGCTCTCTGCAATATAAATCAAGCTTGCTTCACCTACTTCTCCAATTCTCCACTTCACCAAATTCTACAATCAGCAGAATGCAAGTTTAGAAGGTGATGAGCAAGCAAAAATGGAATTTGCTTTGGTGTGTGAAAGGAGATGAGAAGACTGTTAATAACCATACATTAGAGAACTATTTTACTCTGTTTTTAATTAATTAAATAATCCTGAGTATGTTGATTGCTACAAAGGAGAATAGAGAACTTTGCGAATGAATAACAGGTAGATCCTACTTTAGTCCCAAGGTCAGAAAATACTTATTGTTAAGAAGTGGTGCTAGATGAAAAGAAATGTTTAAATGTTGAAAATACAGTTGGGCTTAGGATCTGAGGCTAGATGTATGAAGGTGAGTATCATTAACATAATAAAGGATTATTTAAACCATAAGAATACATTTGATAACCTAATAAGAGAGCATATATTGAAAAAAGAAGGAGGCTTAGGGAAAGAAGGAAGAAATTCCAGTATGTTCCATTTGGGTAAAAGAAAAGAAAAGAGTAACAAAAACAAATAGGCACATCCAGAGATATGTGAGCAAATGAACAGAAGCCCACGGAAACCAAAGGGAAGCACAATTCAGTAAGGGAGGGGCCAGTGGTGCAAGCATAATTATGTATGCCAAATGAGCAACACAAATACCTTTACCCACATATGCAAGCATATACTATCTCTTTCCTTTTACTTAGTTCTATATTTCCTTTTTTAAAAAATATGAGATTTGGGGGGAAACTGGGAGAGACACTTTAGTGATTATTCCTTTATATTATTTTCAAACAAAACAAAAAAACTACAGAAGCAGCACTAAAAAAAAGACTAGGAAGCATGATTCTGAGTCACACCAAAAGAAAAGTAAAATAGAAGTTTGAGGAGATCCATTTTAGAGACTAGGTATTCTGTATAATAGGTACAACATGTGGCCAAATGAATTTTTGTTTTGGTTAATGATGGTGACTGTGATATTAAAGAGTTTTGGCAGTATGGGCAGCTGGGGATATTGGCTCCACACATTATCTACACACAAGCATATTCACAAACTATTCTGGTCTGTTTCTAAATAATGCTTAGCAATGGGAACATCTAAATTATATAGACCCGATAAAAGTTCTGGGTATTAATTCCAAATTTGATCATCTGACAAAGTAAACCTATTCCTTTTGGTGATTATTATTCCATCTTACGAACCTTCAGTTAGAAACTGATATTACATTGATTCATTAAATTTTATCAATCTAAGTGTGATCAGCTAGCTATTTTCAATGTTTGCTTTTTTTTTTGCTAGTAAGACAAGTTATGATAGACATCAAATATATAACTAATATTTATGGCAGAAAAGTTGAAACTTGAGAAAATGCTATTAACTTATTTGCTTCTGAAAGCTAACAAAACCTGCTCGTAACTGAATTTGGTGGATGAACATCTGGGTCTAAATTACACAACGTGAGATTTCTTTAAGGAAGCATAGCTTCCTTAAATACCATTAGATTGGCCAAAATAGCATTGGCCAAACATATTGGTGTTTTTAATTTAGTTTTCAGAGGGCTTGAGATACTTTGTCCTGTATACTGAAAAATAGGACCTCATTCTTATACACAGAGGAAAAAAGGCAGAGACTGAGTTTCACTGATTTCTTACTGGGTTGTCTTCTGTGGGTAGATTTCCCAAGTCACTATCCTGAACAGTGCACAATTTCAAATAACTATCCCAAATTGCACTTAAGGGGAGATGCAGGATACGTGATCTTAAACAACTGTCACAAACTGCACTGAAGAGTAGGCGAAGGGTATCATGTGCTGATCTCTTAGCCTAACTTTCATGAACCTTTTGCATCCCATTCTCTCATCCCTATTTTCTAGCAGTCTTCTCAGATATGCTTCATCCAGTGTACCTGCCCTTCACTTTGCAAGTAGGCATCATTCCAGCCTACAAAGTAACAAAGAAGTTCCAGTGACTTCCGTGAAAGCATCCATTGCCTTTGTGGCTTTCCATTTTTTGTGAATTCTATAGCTTGAGGTGTTAACTGTTCATTTTGTTTAGCTTCTGCTGGCTCCAAAGAAGAGCTCTATTGACTCTGTTACCTGCAGCCTCTCCTGGGTCTGAGTGGAGATGGTGGTAAGTTTTAGCTTCCATAAGAAGTGTTATTCAATGATTCTGAAAATGTCTTATCTTTTGTTGCAGGGAAATAAATATTAAATATAGCCTAAAAATAGATAAACCATCATTGTTGGTGACTGTCTTAGAAAAGAAAAGAACCAAGATCTCATTTAATCTTTTGCTATTCATAAGCAGAGCATACAGTGTCTGGTAGATCAGGATGTGAATGTATTAACTGTACAGTCCTAACTTAGTTGTCTTCTGTTTTCCAAACCTCCCCATCCATTGCATTCCAATTTTGTGACATAATAACAATAATATATGTTAAAGTTGTTCAGAGAAGGTAGGGACTATAAGTCAATGTAAGTTTTAGGGAAGACGTATATTTGAGTTCATTCTTAAAAAAATTAAGATAGACACACACAGGAAGAAGGCCAGTAATAGCACACAGATTCTCAACTAGGTACAAATGTGGTCTAATTTCACAACAATATCATTGGACTGAGGTTTCACTTTGAAATGTGTGAAGATTCGGAGCCAGATGACAGAGGACCTGCAAAGTCAGACATGTTTCAAATTTGATGTCAAATAAGTTCAGTACTGTAGTAACCTTGTAAGAAACGGAATGACAATAATAATTGTGTTTAAAGGAGAGTAGCTTTCCTCTATTTCCCCCTTTGAGGCTGAATGTTTATTTACTTTGTTTGGTTTTAATTATTTATGTATTTACTTATTTTGTAATTGATTTTATAATTGTCTCAAATACCCACTTTATTCCACTGCGTGAATGCCCATAAAAATCTGCAGTGTAGATCGGCGGGGTTTCCTTGATGGAGCTACTGAAGTTACCATTTACAGATGCCTCCCAGCAGCCTTAATGACTGTTGCCAAGAAAATGCTCAGCCATCCCCCAATAGCAGCCACAGGGCAAAGCCAGAAAGGTAAGCTGTGCTGGTATGGAGAAGGTCTAGCTTTCTCAGAGTCTGCCTCACTAGCAAAGCAAAAACTTCCGTGCCAATTCTGAAATGAATTAATTAGTTGAAGACCAATCTTGGGTGAACTTTTCTTTCCTTCCTTCTCTATCATTTTTTTCTCACAATAGTGCATGTGGTGAGACCCTCAGGGAGCAATAAGACACTTGGATAAGCCAGTTGTAGATTAAATATAGACTCCCTGTGGCAACTCTTATCTCCTGCCTTCCCTCCTGCTTGCAAAGATGCAGAGACGGGATTATTGCCACAGCTGTGCTTCCTAGAAGACTAATCAATGCAGCTATAAGAAGGTCTGAAATGCAGCAGGATTTTCAATTCTAAGGATAAAAATTTTTTAAAGGTGATGAAGAAAACTGTTCTAAAAGTTATAATGCTGTTAAATCCAAAAAAACCTTTGAAGATAGAAAATAAGTCTAAAAATTGGCCTATTGTCCTATTTTGGGTGCATATCAAGCTGGGATTGATAAGACCTGTCTACAGGAGACTGAAAAATGAAGCTAAGTTCCCAGAAAACATTGATTCCTTACAAGAACTTTGTTCATTTAAGCAAAATTGGAATTGGGGCATGGTTACATTTAGAACTTATAGCTATACTGCTAGGGATGTCAAATTCACCTTTTCTGCCTCTTCATGAATTCTCAGTTGGGCCCAGACACAGAAGTAATTAGGACAAATTTCAAGTTAGCTGAGATACACAATCATAAAGAGAAATAAAGAAAATGTAAAGGAAGCTCTGGGGAGAAAACAATCTAATTTTTTACATATTAGCAGTAAAGATTGTTCTCCCATGTAGTTGTTTGTCACCATACTTCTCTCGATTTTGGAGATCAGATCCCATCATCTGATAGCATTGCCCACTCCTCAACAAGGTGGGATGAGACCATCCTGAAAGGATGGCAGTACAAACCAATCATGAGTTTGAAGATAGTGTATAGGTGGACAATAAGTTAACCAGTTTGCTCTTCTAGTCCATGTCAGTCAGTCAACATATATGTATTAAAAATCTCAATGTGCCAAATGCTATGCTGAACAAACTAGACTTGGCCCTATATTCTTGAAGCTTACTCTAGAGTTGAGGATGTAAACATTATACACATAATTATAACTGTAATAATTCCAATCCAAGAGAAGCAGAAGATGCCAAGATCTAGAGCTAGCAGAAATCCAGACCTATTGAGATGGGTTGTTAGGCTCCCTATCTCTCCACTTTGGGAAAGGGCAAGGGGGCGGGTACCAGATGATTGGGCCAAATACTGAAAACAGGATGACATCTGACAAATTAATGATGGATCAGTGTAACTTCCCGTGTAGACATACATGGAACAAGACAGCATGGTGTACTCAACCTGGTGATGGGGCAATTTAAAAATTTCCCTCCAGTGATGTTTTTGCACCAGACCTCTGCTTACTGGAAGATGTAGAGAAAGGAATTTGGGTTCTTCAGAGTTCACTCTCCAGTTTTTTCTCCCCTTTGCACAATTTGTTTTGATATTGTCAAGTGAAACTATTTCTGCATTGCTATGATTAGGGTATACTGATAAAAATGTGCAGCATATATCTTGGCAAAACTTTTTAAGTGAATTTAGGATCCCACTGGTTTTAATAAAAATATACGCATTCAGGTTTTTTTTTTAATTTAATGAAAGACATTAATGAGAAATAAAATGTTTTATACATTTAGCAAAAGACATTAATGGGGAGGAAGAGATTCATTATGACACTGCTCTGTACCCAGAGGATGCCATGTGAAGGTTGTTCTCTGGGTGACTAAACAAAGGGGCACACTTACTTTAATGGCCATATTAAAATAGCACAAGGGTAGAATATTGAATAGAGAATCTTTAGAAGATAAATTGTGTAAGTTCTCACTTGGTGTTTAGAAAATGTTGGTTTATTTTTTTTTCTCCTTCTCTCTTAGTTAGGATGGTGAGTTTTTACCCTTCCTAGCCTTTCTAACATGAATTCTTCCCAACAAGGAATCTAAAGAACAGTATGAACTGAAGGGATCCTATGAGACATTTTAAAATCACATCTGAGAGCCCTGGAAAGAAATTTGGATTTGCATTCTAAATATTCCTGATCCACTTGTTTGTTGCTTGGCTGCTTTATATTTTCCAACGTCAAAATCAGAAGAGCCAGACACTCATTATTCAGAGAACTCTTCTGAATTCCAGTTTATGGATGAAATAGACTGGGCTAACACATATAAAATAGAATGAAATCTATTCCCGGAGGCTAATGAACCTTTGTTTGCTATTTTAATATGCTGTGCTTCCTGGGTCAAATTAATCTCAAACGTGTGTTAGTATAAGATTGCTAAATGTAGATCACTCTAAAGACATGGGAGGCATTTGAAATCCAGATAATCCTAGCTTATAGACATAAGAAACATAACCAAAGAAAAATAAGGGATTACTTTGAAGTCTACCCAAATCAAGTTCTCTAGCTCTCCTAAACATTGTCTACATATATAGATCACAAGGAACAGCAACATTCCAAAGAATCTGGACACCAGAAAAGGCAGCTCCTATAAAATTCAATGCTAACTTACTGAGATTTACCAAAAGGAGGAAATATTACTTTTTTTCCTTTAATGCGGCTATGTTGACAAGAATCCCTGAAAATTTTTAGAATTTTAACCATTGCAAGTTCAGTACATATTTTTAGAGAAAACAGAGCCCATCATATGGGTGAGCCCTCAACAAATCTGCTCTTTTAAAAAAATATATCACAGTTTTATTAAAATATAGTTCACATATCAAGAGAGTCACCCTTCTAAGGTATACGATTTAGTGATTTCTAATACATTTACAGAGTTGTGCAACCACCACCACTATCCGACTTTAGAACATTTTCACCATCCCCCCCCACACACAAAAACTGTACCCATTTTAACTACTACCTATTCTCCCTTGCTCTTAGCCCCTGCAACTATTAAGTTGCTTTCTGCTTCTGTGAATTTATTTATTCTGGGCATTTTATATAAATGGAATCTTATAATATGTGGTCTTTTGAGCCCAGCTTCTTTCATTGAGCATAATGTTTTCAAGGTTCATCCATATTGTATATCCATGAATCAGTATTTCATTCCTTTTTTTATGGTTGAAGAATATTTAATTATACATCACTTTTTTATCACTTCATCAATAGATGGATACTTGGGTTGTTTTTCTTTGCAAAGGTATTATATGGATATATGTTTTTATTCCTTTGGATTTATACTTAGAAGTGGACTTCCTGGGCCATACAAAAACTCTATGTTTAACTTCTTGAAGAAATGCCAAAATATTTTCCAAAGAAGCTGTACTACTTTAAATTCCAATTAATAGCATATTAATTGGAACTGGAATAATATAGTAATTTTATTTCCCAACAACATACCCAAGTTTTTAATCTAATTTTGTTGAAAGCATTAGTCTTCCACGTCAAAGGAAAAGATATTCCTTAATCTGTGCCTGGAATTCCATCACTCATCACAATGCTTTCTAATAATTCCAACATACCTACCCTTGCTTTATTGTCAGGCTCTCCCATACTTCTTCCTTCCTCTTACCCTACAAATATGCTAACATGATATGAAGATAAAGGAAAAGAGAACATCTTGACCTCTCTCTCTCAAACTCTCTGACCTAAAGGTTAAAGAGGTGATTCTTAGTTTTATAAATTAAATAATTACAGCATTTCATAATATAAAAGTTGATAAATAAATATCAAAATTCTCCATCTTTCCCAGAGTCATTACTCTAGATATTAAATCCTAAGAGCCTGCCCCAGAAATCTATCTCCTAATGTTTCTTTCTTAGTTGAAGCTATCATCTTTCTCTCCTGGGACTACTATAACACACTGGGTTGTTTCTCTACCATCAGTCTTCCACTCTCTCCAATTGCTTTTCCATATTACTTTTAGAGTTACCTTCTGAAGCACTTTTAATAGTTTCTTGTTATTGGGGCACCTGGGTGGCTCAGTCGGTTAAGTGTCTGCCTTTAGCTTATATTGTGATCTCGGGGTCTCTGGATAGAATCCTTTGATGGGCTTCCTGCTCAGTGGGGAGTCTGCTTCTCCAGATACCTCTGCCCCTCCCCTTGTTCTGTCTCTCTCAAATAAATAAATAAATAAATAAATAAATAAATAAATAAAGTCTTTTTAAAACATAGTTTCTTATTAACAACAGGAAAATATCACAACTCCTTGCCATAGGATAAAAGATCCTACTTTGCAATGTACTCCATTCACTAAATGGCTTTCCTAACAACCTTTGCACCCTGTGACTAGCACCCTGTGACTGAACTTCATGGAAATTATCATTGATCACAAAACTTCCTTTTGATGCTGTCTCTATGCTCTTACCAGTATCCCAACACTGCCTTTCTATGCCACTGCTCTCTTCTTAATGTTAACTCCATTCTTCTCCTGGTAAGTCCCTACTAATTAAATGTTTTCTTCTCTGTCAATATTTCCATTTCTCAACACAAGGGTTAGAAGCATCATTCTCTGAGTCTCCAAGGCACTGTGATTATTTCTCCATTTTAGCTCCACAAGACATTGCATTGCAATTCATTTTGGCTTACATATTGTGTTAGATTTTTTTTCTATTTTTATACCCTTCTTTTCCACTGACTTATTTATCAAGGCAAGGAAGCACGTTTCATCAGTTTTTAGATCCCCAACACATAACAGAGTGCTTAGCATATAATCTATTAGTTAGAGTTTAACCAGAGAAGCAGAACCAGAAGGATAGATGAATGGATGGATGGATAGATGGATGGACAGACAGATAGGTAGATACTGATTGATTGACTGATTAATTGATTATAGGCAATTAGTTTACACCTTATGGGAGAGAGATTACTATATAGTCTTCACAAGGCTATCTTTACCTCCAATGTTGAAACCCAAAGTCTGAAGGGCAAATAGTTGATAATGGAAGATTATGAGCAGCCTGGAACCTGATGAAGATTTGCTGGAACTCATCAGGATAGACTGAACCCTGTGTCTATCTTGTAGACTGTGAACTTGGTGAAAAGGATATCCTGTAGAAATCAGGGCTCTAACTCATAGAGATGAACACAAACATAGTTAGTCAAGGAGTCAGAGAAAATAAAGGAAGATGAAAGGAGAATGCAGAGCAATTCAGTGTTAGCCTATTGCTCCAAAAACAAGAAGTCAAGCGGCTTAAAACAATGTACATTTGGGGAGTCTTGACCTAATTTACCTGATTTCTTTGTTTCAGAATCTCATAAAGGTGTAATCCAGGTATTATCTAGGTCTGTGGTTTTATCTGAGGCTCAGCTGTGGAAGAATATGCTTCCCCACCCACATGATTGTTGGATGAATTCAGTTTCTTGTTGTAGGAATGAGGGCTTCAATGTCTTGCTGTCAACCAGAGGCTCCCCTCTACCCCCTACACAGTGTCTTCTGTTTCTTGCCATGTGGGCCAGCAAGAGAGACTACAGCGAGATGGGCGCTTTAATTTTATGAAACATAACCATATAATCACACACATGTAATCATGAACATCCTATCACTTTTACCATATCCTATTTGTTAGAAGAAAGTCACAGACCCAACCACACTAAAGGGAAGGGAGCACTACACGCGAGATGGGAATAATGAAGAATCATCCTAGAGTCTGTCTGCCACAGTATCTGTTCTGACCCCCAATGATCCATGCCCCTCCATATGCAAAATACATTGGTACTCCCTCAAAGTCTTTAAGAGTCTCATCCCATTACAGCATCTGTGCATAATTCAGAAGCTCAACGTCAAAATCAGGTCCAGGTGAGGATGAGACCTCTCGAATACAGCATCTGGCATGTGATAAAATTTAATCCCAGCTTAATATTAGGTTGAACACATTTTGAGGATCAGAGGCAGAATTTTCTAAAGTTCCTTGAGGAGGTCTAAGGATGACTATCTCACCTACTCGGGTTTGAGTTCCCTCAAAGTGGGACCCTTTGTACTTAATGTAACTTACTCAATGACTTACAGGTAGTAGCAATTCATAATGTTAATCAATTAATGATCACAAAAGGCCGATTTACTATGTATAGTCAAAAGACATAGCTGACTTGAAATTATAGCTGTACTTCATCAGTCCATTTTCACTTAATATTCTGTTATATTTTTCTTGCTTGGTTGACATCTGATATTTACTGAATTTCTTCTCTAATATTCAAATCCCAACCAAGGTTTAAATGATGAGAAAACACCATGCTCAGTTGATTCCTCAGAAGTGCCATTAAATTCTATATTTTGAAATATATTTTCCTCTAAAGGTTCTATGCCTCTTTCTGAAAGAAGGTATCAAATTTAGTGTGACTTTGTATGAGAAATATCATTTCCAGGATTTGAATGTCTTGCTCTGATTAGTTTACAAGTTAAATCAGTTTCTAGAGAATATCACATGTAGGCATGAGATACATTCTTCATTAATCATTTATTAACCCCAAATATATTTGCTGAATGCTAACTCTGGGCCAAGACTTGTGCTGAGCCCTAGAGATATGGCAGTAAATGGATAAGAACTCCTTTCTCACGGAGTTAAGATTGTAATAGAGCAAAGAAACAATTGAGAAATGCACAGGGAGATGTCAAAAAGGCAATTGTATATGCAAAACTAGACTAGATATTGTAGAAGAAAATTGGTCTGGGTATACATACGTATACATTCAGAAGTCACCAGCATACGGATAGTATTATATGTTACAAGAATAGATAATAAGTCTTTGGTTTACCTTTCCTAGGAGCTATGCTTCCTTCATTTTTGTATGAAATAGCACCTATACAAAATGATAAAACCTGAAAAGCACGCCAAGTTAAGCTTAAATAAATTGGGTCTACATGGAGTTTGGTAAAAACGTGTCTACTAATTTTCCTTTGCAATATGTAATTACGGTAAGAGTCATAGTTTGGTTTCATTGGGAAACAAACTTTGAGGTAGAGATTTGCATGCAGGTGGTTTACTGGGGCATGTTTTGGAGATCAATACCTATAAGGGAGTTGGGAAAACAGAAATGGGCAGAAGGCAAAGTGTGATGTGTTAAATTGTAATGTGGTCCAGCAGAAGCCTCTGCCAGTCCCACCTATAGAGAGCTTTGGAGCTAAGAAGCTTCTCAGAGTTTTCCCAAATTGTGTCAAGAGGGAGAGGTCTCTGTACCCCCACATTAACTAGTTATTAGATGCAAACTCTTTCAGGGAAGAGAAAATAACCTTGGCCAAAGGAGCTCAACATACCTGACAGTCTACGTGGGGGCAGGGAGGTTCTCAGGGAAAAATAACAGGCCTGCTAAAATAAAAGAATTAAATACAAAGTATCAGGAAGATATTAATAGGGAATTTGTATGAAACTTTCATATAAAATGTTTTCACATTTTTAATGAGAAGCTCGAATATGCTTCCAGTGGATATAACTTTTTATATTAGATTATATAGTTGTAATTGTTACATGTAGTTGCTTTTTAATAATGATCTTCAGATTATTCACAGTTGCCCCTGATGAGGAACTGTATGGTTAGTGATAGAAATGTTAAATCACATTTTTTACAACTACAGAAAAATTTCCAAGAGTTTAGATTGTATTTACATATTGCAAAATAGTTATTTTTCCCATTGACAAGTGTAATGCTGAATTTTTTCATGAAAATGTGAGTGGATTTCAAATACAACTGAACTTTTGCCATGAAAAGAATTTCAAAAGAATGGTGAAGGTTTAATTTGCAAAAGGTGCATCTGTTTTTAGTAGTTACCTGGCAGCTGGTCTGGTCATCTCAGAAAGAGCAATAGTGGGCCCTACCTACAACTGCTGTTGAAGCAGGTGCCCATGTGGTAGAGCACATCCTCAGTTGTGCTCAACATACTCTTAATCACAAGGGACAGTGGGACAGTGGGGACACAGAAGGGCAGTGGGACATATATTCTGAGCCCCATTTCATTGAAATCATCTTCCCAGAAGCCCTAAATATGGCTGCTCACTGTAGGAAATAACCAAACAGTCCATGCCACCCCTTTCCCCTGAACACTCACTAAAGGGCTAAAGGAATTCCTATCTCGTGGCATGGTTAAAAAGTCACTGAGAACTCTAAAAAAACAAAAACAAAAACAAAAAAGTCACTGAGAACTGAAAACATCATTTACTGTCCCTGTAAGACTGGGACAAGACATCAAAAAAAGGGGGGGGGGGGCAAAAGTTAAGTTGATTCTCATTATTTATAGCAGTTGTGTTCTAAAATGTTTAAAAAACACTGAATTAGTGAATACTGAATTGTTCCAAGGGGAAATACACAGGTTTCTGCAAGTCTCTAGTCACTATATTTTTATAAGCTAAACAATATATAACTTTATTTTTTTAAAAGATTTTATTTATTTATTCATGAGAGACACAGGGAGAGAGAGGGGCAGAGACACAGGCAGAGAGAGAAGCAGGCTCTATGCAGGGAGCCCGACGTGGGACTCGATCCCGGGACTCCAGGATCACACCCTCAGCCAAAGGCACATGCTTAACTGCTGAGCCACCCAGGGATCCCTATACAACCTTATTTTATGTATGTTTATATTTGAAGATTATATTCAATAGTATGCACACACACACATTGTGTATATATAGTTGATTCATTAATATTTGAATTCACAGCCAATAGCACTATATCTCATGCCTGAATAAAGTTTCTCCAGCACGTGCACTTTCTCCGTTAGGCACAGCACAGCTGTGTTGCACTTGGGAACACCAGGCAGCACTTTAGCATCATGCTTGGGGGCCATTTTGAAGAGCAAAATCGTTAACAAAAAGCACAAAAATATGAAAAACGTGGCACTAAAAAGGCCACAAAAAAGGTATTTGATTATGATACAAGAGCAGAAACAAGAAGGCAGAATGTTGCCTTGTTCAACCTCAGCTGCTGTTGTCACTCTGCACATGTCGACAAATGACCACGAGAGCACAAGAAGTATTGATTTGGGGCTCACAGATAAACTGTAACTGGTAAACAAATGTGTGAACACAGAAACTGTGAATAATGAGAATCAACTGTACTTACTCCTCAAAAATAAAACATCAGGGGCACCTGGGGGACTCGGTTAAGTGTCCAACTCTATCTCAGCTCAGGTCTTGATCTCAGGGTCATGAGTTAAAGTTCTGCATTCAGCTTCATGCGGGGCATGAAGCCTACATGAATGAATGAGTGAATGAATGAATGAATGTCAAAGGAACTAAAACAGTTTCTTGTCCAGGCTCCCTTGAAGACCCTCATCTCACTGGGCCCACTATTCCAAAACTATTATGTCACCATCTCCGCCCAATCCTAGCCAGTTCACCATTCTCAGAATCACCCAGTCAAGGCCCTCTAATATCTTCTATTTTTTGTTGTTGTTGTTGTTTTGTTTTGAGACACTATAAAATTAGTGTTTCTCCTTACCCCACAGTAAGTCTAACAAACTTAGCTTTACTTGATGAACTGTTTCATTCTTTGTGACCATCTTCCAATGAGCCTAGAGCCAGCACCATTTTCTTCACAACAGTGTTCCAAGGAATATGAGGTCATAGCAAGTTTTTCTATGGTATGTGGGACCAGGAACCTCTAATAGATTCTTTAAAATTATTTAAATCTAAATTGAATTGAAAACTATGACATTTGAGTAACTACTCCCCCGTCCCCAGACACACACCTCTCTCAGTGAACAGTTATTCACTGGAACAAGCTATTGACTGCCTTATTCTTTTTCTTTTGGTTTAAAGATGAAGACAATTAAAAATACCTGTGGTGGAAAATTAAAATAGTGCTCAGCAATGGAGGCAATGTGCTTAATTACTATGAGATGGGAGATAGATGGTAAATGATTCTTGTGTCAATTTGAAGACATCAGCACTCATATTTCTCACATGATATGGACTGTGACCTAATCTCACATTTATTCAATTAAGCCAAGGAGTAAAACTCCAAAATGTTTTTTTTCTTTTCATATCTGCCAAATCAGCAAGACTTTTTGATTTATTGCAATAATTATTACTATTACCAGCCCAAATTCAAAGGGTCAAGAAAAGGTGGGGTGATCTCAAAACCCTACATAAAAACTATACTAAGAATATGGACCAGGGACACCTGGGTGGCTCAGTGGTTGAGTGTCTGCCTTCAGCTCAGAGTGTGATCCTGAAATCCCTGGGATGGAGTCCCCACATCAGGCTCCCAGGAGGGAGCCTGCTGCTCCCTCTGCCTATGTCTCTGCCTCTCTCTGTGTGTCTCTCATGAATAAATAAAATCTTAAAAAAAAAAAAAAAAAGAATATGGACCAAAAGTAAATAGCAAAGGCCCTAGTCCTATTCTAGCACTAACACCAGGCAAGTCACTTGCATAGTAATGTTCATACCGTAAAGAAATAGGATTAGATATCACTGAGGTTTCCTTCACCTCAGACTTTCTATGATTCATATTAACAGATTATATGACTCTCCTTGTATCCGTGGAGATTGGTTTTCATACATATCCTCCTTCCAGAGAAAATGGCCGTGTCTGCTACAGTCTTGTTTACTCACGGCCTAGGACTATGAAAACTAGAAAATCTGCCAAATGCAGGTGTTGATATCTACTTATTATCAATGGGGGCCATGGGCATGTTTCAGAAATAACTAGAAATCTTAAGTCTCCTGAGTTTCAAGATACAAATATATTCCAGTATCTTCAAGCTCAGTAGAATCTCAATAGAATATCTGTTTTTTTCTGCCCTTGGCTGCAATTTACAAATGAGTTAACTGAGGTTAAGAGGAGGAAGCCTAAGGCCAGTTGTCATTGTTAACATTACTACCAAAGAAATAACTTGTTTTTAGAAGAAAGAAGCAAAAAAACACTCTAACAATTAAATAATGTGATCATCATCTCGTTGGTCTGGCCGTCAGCTTGAGGAGAAAGGTAACAAGATTTTCAGTTAAAGGTAACGAAGATATTTTATTTCAGAGTAGAAGTTTTTGGACAGAGCAACTGACAGTGTAACTCCTAGGGATATTCACATGTGCATCATCAACATCTCCTGCTTGAGAAGGCTGTAAGGAAGGACTATCTATTAGGCTTGGAGAGGAAGAATAAAAATAAATCTTAGGTATCATGTCCAAAGCCAATGTTTATGACTACTCCTTCTCGCAGGTTCCTTGTCTTCTTAGCTGTGTGGGGGCCTGACATCTGATCACTGTGGCACTCCACTCAAATATAAAAAATCTCTGTATCCTGGATGACACAATTAATTTTTAGCTTAAGAGCAACTTTTCCGTTCTAAATGGAAGGCTGTCTTTGGGACTAAAGTTCTCAAGAGAAGACTCTATTAACTTGCAACAGTGCCCCATTTGTGAGTGTTTTGTGCCAGTTTAAACAAACAATTAGAGGAAATCAAAGGAAAATGCCACCCAAAAAAGAGATTCCTGCTAACAGCGCCAATAGAGCATCTAAAATAGATATGGAAAGCTAAATCCCAGATACAGGTTGCAAATATTCAGCAGCAGCTTTATGGGCCCCTGGTGTTCGTTTAAATTATGCCAAGCAGTGAAATGCAATCACACTCCAGGAACAGACCTGTGTAGCACCAAAGCTTGATCCTTACTTTCAGCGTTAAATGTGGAAGAGGAACCTTTACCCTCGGGGAACTTACCGCCAACATATGGCTGTTGCCCACGTGATGGAGAGCCTATTTTAACTAGTTCACAAGTATGTTTTCCTTCTTTCCATCTTGTATATACGTCCTGGATGCTGAGAGAGACGGGACTTTATTTAGCTAAATTATTCTGGATTCTTAATAACTATCTGGGTGTTTGTGGTTTTCAGTTTTTGTGTCTTTTTTTCTTCCTCTCAGTTTATTCTACACAGTCATTTGCATCCCACTTCCCCATTAGACAATCACAGGGAAGCTGGAGAGATCCCATCTGTGCTTTTCAGGGGGCGAAATCACACAGCCCTGGGACAGGTGGAGCAGGCAGCAGGAAGGTGACCCCAGGCGCGCAGCAGGTGGGGTGAGCGGCACAGGAAATGAGCGGGCAGCAGGCAGTCTGAAGGGCAGAAAGGCCCACGCTGCCTGCATCCAGGCAGCAAATCAAGCAGAGGTTAGCAGGTAAGGAGGGTGACAGGAGGGCAGACCAGGCATGTGACCAATGCGGAGGGAAAAACAGAAGGCAATTAGCCAGGGGGAGAGGGCAGATGGAGGGCATCTGCCAACAATTATCAGGGGAAAGGGTAGCAGGAGGGTAATAATAGGAGGCAGTTCTGAGGGGCAAGAGGACATTAGGCAGGTGACATGCCACAGCAGTGAGAACACCAGGCACGCCTTACCTAGGAAAGAGCATTGAGCGAAGAAGCCTCCTCTCCTTGGAGCAGGACCAAGCAATTAGTGGGGCAATAAGCAACCGAGCGGTATACTCCAAAAATATGTGGCCTCCAGGGTCTTGGGGGTCTGTTTCAAGTCCTTGCTCCAAGAAATATCTGCAACTGCATGCATTGATCCGTTCTCTGAGGGACCTCAAAAAAGTGCTGTCTGGTGACAATAACAGAGGAAGCAGAGGCAACCTGCAGAGCAGACCACTAGCCTACCAGGCAAAATTTGAAGAAAAAATGGAAATAAAGAGAAATTCCATTTTCTAGGTGTTCTTCTGGGGTCAGGCTCCATCACACACTTCATATATATCTTATCCAATCCTACGGCAACTCTTGCATGTTGCTGGTACTGTATTTGTTTTTTAAGGCAAGAAAATCAAGGTTAAGAGACAATGTGGAGCTGGCCCAGGATTACATAGCTGGTGAGTGGGAGCTGTAATTTCCACTAGAACCTCTCTGACACTCCAACTCTTCCATCTTTTATAACACAATGGTTCTCAAGGATGGAAAGCTCACTTTTGACTACTAGCACATGATGTATCTTCTTTTTAAAAAAAATTTATATCTTCATCTTTAAAGAAAAAGGCTTTGATTTTTCTTAAATATAAATTTCTTCAAGCAAATACATACTACAAAACAGTAAATATGTACAGATTCCCATTAAAGATATAAAAAGCCTCGGGCAGCCTGGGTGGCTCAGCAGTTTAGTGCCGCCTTCGGCCCAGGGCTCCTGGAGAACCCTCCAGCGATCCTGGAGACCCGGGATCAGGTCCCGCATCAGGCTCCCTGCGTGGAGTCTGCTTCTCCCTCTGCCTATGTCTCTGCCTCTCTCTCTCTCTCTCTCTGTGTGTGTCTCTTATGAATAAATAAATAAAATCTTTTTTAAAAAATTAAAAAAAAAAGATACAAAAAGCCTGGCATATCCTTATGTTCCAGAGGCCTTAATTTGGATGGTAGCATGAAAAACTGTAAATAGGATGTTCAGCAGGTCAATATGAAAAGTAGCCTCTTTGAAACATATTGCATTGGTGATCTCTGTATCACTAGTCTCTCTGTTTTGCATGCTCATTGAGCCTTTGTATTGGTTAGAATACTTTTCATAGAAAGCCCTGGTCCAGACTGACATGACTATTAGGACATTTATTTGGCATCACTAGAAGTTCCAAGGTGGAGAAGGATCCAGCACCTCTCTCGCTGTTTGTTCTCTTGCTCTGCTCTATTCCATGGTGCCTTCCTCTCTAGTCCAGCAGAAGGGTGGCCACAGCAGTGCCACATGTTACACCTGGTATTGGTCTGTGCTGGGGAGAGACAAGAACTGTAACATCTGTGTCTCTTTTCTTAGGAGTAAAGAAAAGGACTCAGAAACCCCTTAACCCAAAGCACACTTCTCCATACAACTCATTGACCAAAAATAATTATATATCAGTTCCAAACCAGTTACTTAGAAGAGGAATGGGATTATCGTGATGAATAATTCTATCAGAATCCACTCTTCCTCTGAGCTATATCCTGAAAAAAGGAGATACCTGAACATAATGAACATTCTTTTAGAAATGAAGGTAAAGATGGATGCTGGATAGGCAACTAAAAGTCTCTGTTCTAGTCCTCAATTAATGATTATTGAAAAATCAAATGACTAAATGTGAATGATCTCTGAGCAGGTTTGACTGGAAAAGGGAATGAAAGCACCAGATAGGAATTGTTTCTGGATCATTACTCATCCCACAGTGGCAATGTGACCTTGAACAAATCACTTCATTTCCTAAGCCTTGGTTTCCTCATTTGTAAAGTGGAGAATACCTGCCCCATTTAATTCACAGGGTGTTATGAGAATTAAATATATATGTGTAAATGCTTTGTGTATGACAAAAGGCTACGTAAATGTGAGGCATTATTAATATCCAGAATTTAATCAACCTAGTTATTTTGTCAGTGAAAAAAATATTTATTATTTTCGATGAACAAAGTACAATTTAAATGTGAGCCGTGAAGACCTTGGAAAAAAATAGCAGCTAGGAAATACATAATACTCACAGAGGAATCAAAATACTAAATGTCTAAGATTATATCACATCCTTAAAAGAACACCAAGAAACTTAAATGGTGTCAGAAAATTGAGTACAGATTAAAAAAAATAAATTTAGGTTCCTATATCATATTTAAAAACAAATTGTCAATCAAATAAAAATCAAAATATGGAAATCTAGTAAATATTTTGTGTTAGACAAAATATTAGAAAACATTTATTTTGAATTTCAGGGTGGGAAGGGCCTTCTTAGTTAAGTTTCAAATTTCTGAGGCCATGAAAAAAAAGACTGATATAATTGAATGCATGAAATTTTAAACATCTCACTGAAAAATACGTCATCATAAAAAAAAGACAAATGATAATCTAGGATAAAACGTTTGTAACATTTATGACACAGTGAAGTATTAATATCCATGAAGTACTTTTGAAATAAACTAAAAAGCAATCAAGTATAAAACTGCAACATTTTGTAAGAGTATTAATTTCCAATAAAATACAAAATGACTTGTTCATTCTAAGAAATGACACAAAAATTTTTAAAATTAAAATGAAATCATAATATAACATCATTTTGCCCACAATTGACAAAACGATTTAGAGGCTCAGAACCTATGGAACAAGTAAAGTGTAGGGAAGGATACATTCTGTCATGTAGGTGGGGTATAAACTTGTTCAACTATTTTGGAAGGCAACTGATCAGTGTGTAACAAAACCTTTAAATGCCCAGAGTCTTTGATTAAGCAGTTTACATTATAAGGATCTATCCTGCATGAAGTATTCACAATGTGCACAAGAATGTATATAGCCACAACTCATTTAGTTGTGGGAACCTCAAAATAACGTAAATACCTACTGGTAGGATATTGCTTAAGTAAAAGGCAGAAAAAGTATATAATTTGATGCTCCGATTAAACATATTATGGTAGATTTCCATGTAGTAATATGTAAAGATGTTCAAAGTGTATGGCCAAATGCAAAAGCGATTTAGAGAACTCACAGGGAATCTAGGAATCTATGTTCAAATTTTTTCTTTAAAAATACTGACATGCAGGGGGATCCCTGGATGGCTCGCCTTTGGCTCAGGGCGTGGTCCTGGAGTCCCAGGATCAAGTCCCACGTTGGGCTCCTTGCTTCTTCCTCTGCCTGTCTCTTCCTCTCTCTCTCTCTCTCTCTCTCATGAATAAATAAATAGAATCTTAAAAAAAAATACTGACATGCATTTGCCTATACACTTGCTCGTTCTCCTGGTCTCTCTCTCTCTCTCTCTCTCTCTCACACACACACACACACACACACACACTCACACACACATAGCACAAGCAAAGATATATAGTCAAAGGATTCCAGAGTCCAGAGTGAGAGGCATGATGCAATATTCTGAAATAATGAGGAGGTGTCTCTAAAGGAAATAAATGTAGATTTTACACTTCAGTTTGCTAACTCTTCCAGGTCTTACCTGCTCCATGGACATTGGCTGATTGCACCTCCTCTGGCACTGAATCTAACTATAACTCCAGAATGACACATTATCTTCACATTTTCTGATGTTCAGTTTTCAGACCTTGTTCTCCAAAAACCTCATCTTTTAGACTCTTGCATTTCAGGATGGTACAACACTCTCTAGGAATGCATTATTCTATATGGTAGCCCTAGTCAGATGTGGCTTGATATGTAATTAGTGGACACAGGTAGTAATTTCTCTGACATTGGCCATAGTAACACTTACCTAGTTATGTTTCCTAAGGCAAGGAAACAACAACAACAAAAAACTATTGGGACTACATCAAATAAAAAGTTTTGCACAGTAAAAGACACTATCAACAAAATAAAAAGGCAACTTACTGAGTGGTAGAAGATATTTGCAAAGGATATCTCTGATAAGGTGTTTATATCCAAAATACATAACAAACTCATATAACTCAACACCAAAATAATCTGATTAAAAAACAGGCAGAGGATCTGAATAGACATTTTTTCCAGAGAAGATATACAGATGGCCAACTTGACACATGAAAAGATGTTCAACATCACTCATGATCAGCGACATGCAAATCAAAACCACAATAAGATAACACCTTACACCTGTCAAAGTGAACAGTATCAAAAAGACAAGAAATAACAAGTGTTGGATGAGGATGTGGAGAAAAAAAAATATTTATGCACCGATGGTGAGAATGTAAATCCGTATAGCCATTGTAGAAAACAGTATGGAGGAGGTTCCTCTAAAAATTAAAAATAGAAATACCCTATGGCCCAATAATTTCATTACTGGGGCATTTACCCTAAGAAAATGAAAACATTAATTTGAAAAGATATATGTACCCCTATGTATATTGTAGCCTTATTTACAATAGCCAAGATATGGAAGCAATCTAAATGTCTACTGTAGATGAATAGATAAAGAGATGTGTGTGTGTATATGTGTGTGTAATGGAATATTAGGCAGCCACAAAAAAGAATGAGTTCTTGCCATTTTATGACAACATGCATGCACCTAGATGGTATTATGCTAAGTGAAATAGGTCAGACTGAGAAAAAAATACCATATGATTTCATTCACATGTGGAATCTAAAAAAGCACAACAAACGAATAATCAAAAAGAAGCAGAATCTATAAATACAGAGAATAAACTGATGATTGCCAGACAGTAGGGAAGAGAAAGGATAGGCAACATGGGTGAAGAAAAGTGGGAGAGATATGGCATTAAAATTACAGCACGGGGACTAGAGTTGATGATACTGTATTAGTGTTGTATGATGACAGAGGGCAGCTACACTTGTAATATATAGAGATATTGAATCGCTATGTTTGTACACCTGAAAATAATGTAATGCTGTGTTACATATATATGAATATACTCAAATAAAAATTAATATATAAAATATATGTATGCATATATGACTGCTTCATACTTAAGTTTACTAACTCTCAGGAGTATGTTATTCATTAATAGCCATAATTTTGAGATATACTTCTTGCTTTGGTTATTGTAATATTTCATCCCACTTTATGCTTCTAAGATCTAAATTATTATAAGTAATAATATTGGAAATAAAATAGTTCTTTGTCCTGGGAAGAAAAAGAAATGTGACTAGTAAAAACTGAAATATGCTGTAAGTATAAAATACTTGCCATAATTCAAAGACTTAGTATGAAGAAAATAACATATCTCATTAATAAGTATATACTGATTACAGGTAGAAATAATATTTTGGATATATTGGGTTAAGTAAAATATATATTAAAATTAATTTTACTTGTTTATTTTTTAATTTGCTTCTTAATGTGGCTACTGGAAATTTTAAAATTATTCATGTAGCTTATATTTGTAACTACACTGTATTTCTATTGGACAGTGCAACTGTAGACCCTAAGATAATCTTTTTTATCCCCCCAAGAATATCTAGCTGGGAATGTGCCAGTATATGGAGACTATAGGATTCCTCCCCAGAATCCTACATTTCTCCCTTCATAGTTTCTATCACTTAAAACTGAGATTCAAGTAATAAAGTGAAATAATCTTAGAAACTATGAATCAGGACATGGAAAGTGAGTATAAGTCTATAATGAATTTGTGGTTTCAATGCTCAGTGATTGAGTTACACAAGGCCCATTAATAAATAGTAAAAAAGGGGCCGAGAGGGTTTCAGGATAAGGCAATCTACTTGCTTTTAAACAGGATGAATGTGGAAAAATGGATATGCCCAGCAGGCATTTGGAATGAGAAAATCAAACTGCAGATAAAAGTTTCAAATGGTGATTTCAGAAAGGGAGACATTCATAGTCAGTATATGTTAGAAAACCATCTAATCAACTTGCTTTTAAAATATTCTGTTATCGGGCAGCCCCGGTGCACAGTGGTTTAGCGCTGCCTGCAGCCCGGTGTGTGATCCTGGAGACCCGGGATCGAGTCCCACATCGGGCTCCCTGCATGGAACCTGCTTCTCCCTCTGCCTGTATCTCTGCTTCTTCTCTCTCTCTCTATCTCTGTGTTTCTTTATGAATAAATTAATACGTAAAAAATCTTTAAAAAATTCTGTTATTAAAGCTTAACAGAATTAATTTGGACTAATCTGTATTTAAGATAAAAATGTTATATAATGCCAGGTTTATTTTATTTTATTTTATTTTTTTAACATGTAAAATCATATATGTACTTTTTTTATTTAGTTATGATAGTCACAGAGAGAGAGAGAGGCGCAGAGACACAGGCAGAGGGAGAAGCAGGCTCCATGCACCGGGAGCCCGACGTGGGATTCGATCCCGGGTCTCCAGGATCACGCCCTGGGCCAAAGGCAGGCGCCAAACCGCTGCGCCACCCAGGGATCCCTAATGCCAGGTTTATATTTATCTTAACACATTAGTGATTAGAAAAATTCTTAATAAGTGGCAAAATAAACAACAAAGAAGTAAAATATATATATTTCCAAACATGCCAATGACGTATGCTAGTATAATTTTACATGTTTATATCCAATCACAATGTCATTTTTCATTTTTAATTAAATAATCATATTTAATTTCACACGTACTTAGTGACAGATACTGTACTTGGGTGTGCATCTTTCACAAAACATCATATAGAGCCGGTTCTCAATAGTTTATTGTTTAATTAATCCCTTCGAAATTGGAAAATTATAGCCCAAAGATCATAAAAGAACTTAAGTAATTACAGATTCATTTGCCTCAATTTCACACTATTGCATCTTTGATCCAGTATATGCTAAAATAGTCCAGTAAATTATTTTACCCCAAAGACAATAATTCCTGTTGGGATAGATGATGAATGTTAGTGAAGAAAAGGGTAATATATATAGTTCCTGGGAATAACAAAAATTCCATACCTTCTCTCAACAAACCTGATTTAAAAAATGGTCAAAACCCTAAATAAACATCTCATCAAAGAAGACACACAGAAGAAAAAACTAAACATAATAAAAAATCTTCAAAATCGTATGTCATTAGAAAATTGCAAATTAACAAAACAAAACAAAAAAAAAAAGAAAATTGCAAATTGGGGGCATCTGGGTGGTTTAGTCAATAAAGCATCTAATTTTGGCTCCAGGCATGATCTTAGGGTTGTGTGATCAAGCAGCATCTGGCTCCCTACTGGGCCTGGAGCCTGCTTAAGATTCTCTCTCCCTCTCTCCCCTCTAAAAAAAGAGAAGAAAAGAAAATTGCAAATTAAAATAACAACAAGATATCATTATATGCCTTTATAATGGCCCAAATCCAAAATACTAATAACATTAAATGCTGGCGAGGATATGTCAACAGGAACTCTCATTCATTGGTGGTACAAATGCAAAATGATGTATCACTTTGGAAAGTAATTTGGTATTTTCTTACAAAATTAAATATGTTCTTGCCATATTGCAATTGCACTCCTTAGTATTTATCTAAAGGAGTTAAAAACTTATGTCTACACAAAACTCTGCACATTGATGTTTTTAGCGGCCTTATTAATAAGTGCCAAAACTTGGAATCAGCAAGGTGTCTTTAATTAGGGGAATGGATAAACTCTAGTACATCCAAACAATGGAATATCATTTAGCACTAAAAAGAAATGAGCTATCAAGGCACAAAAAGACATGGAGGAAAGTTAAATGCATATTACTAAGAGAAAGAAGCCAATCTGAAAAGCTACAGACTTCATGATTCTAACTCTATGATATTCTAGAAAAGGCAAAACTATGGAAACAGCAAATTGGAAATTGCTAGGATTATGGAGAATGGAAGGATAAGCACAGAAGACTGTTATGGCAGTGAAAATACTCCATGTGATACTATAATGGGGGATACATGCCATTATACACTTATCAAAACCCATGGAAATTACACCAGAAGTGAACCCTGATGTAAACTGTAGACTCTAGGGAGTAATGATTTATCAGTGTAAATCCATCATCAGTGTAACAAACGCACTGCTGTGGTATAGGATGTTGGTAGTCAGGGAGCTTGTACGTAGGTGGGAATTACAGATATATGGGAATTCTCTGTATTTTCCACTTAATTTTGCTATGAACCTAAGGCTGCTTTATAAAATAATGATTATGTGGAGAAAGGGGAACCCTCTTGCACTGTTAGTGGGAATGTGATCTGGTACAGCCACTCTGGAAAACTGTGTGGAGGTTCCTTGAAGAGTTAAAAATAGAGCTACCCTACAACCCAGCAATTGCACTACTGGGGATTTACCCCAAAGATACAGATGCAGTGAAATGCCAGAACACCTGCACCTCAATGTTTATAGCAGCAATGTCCACAATAGCCAAACTGTGGAAGGAGCCTCGGTGTCCATCGAAAGATGAATGGATAAAGAAGATGGATAAAGATGAATGGATAAAGAAGATGGAATATAAACAACGAATACCCACCATTTGCTTCAATTTGGATGGAACTGGAGGGTATAATGCTGAGTGAAGCAAGTCAATCAGAGAAGGACAAACATTATATGGTCTCATTCATTTGGGGAATATAAAAAATAGTGAAAGGGATTAAAGGGGAAAGGAGAGAAAATGAGTGGGAAATATCAGTGAGGGTGACAGAACATGAGAGACTCCTAACTCTGGGAAATGAACAAGGGGTAGTAGAAGGGGAGATGGGTGGGGGGGATGGGGTGACTGGGTGACGGGCACTGAGGGGGCCACTGGAGGGGCTGAGCACTGGGTGTTATACTATATGTTGGCAAATCAAATTCCAAAAAAAAAAGATACAAAAAAAAATATATATATATATATAAACACAAACAGAAAACAGAAAAAAGTGATCCAGCCAATAATGAGTAACACATACCAGATTTCTCCTCCTACCCAAAACAACTAAAAACTGCATATAATATAGGAATTAATGATTTTGGAGATACTGAACATTGAGGAACATATATCCCCGATTGAATGAAAACAAACAAGATGTGCTGAATGCTTTTCCTGACTTATTGCCTGCACAGAGTCTCTAGGCTAAGATGCAAAAACAGTGCAAGTTTGTGACACTTTTGACAAGAGATGCTTATAAAACTTCCCGATCCCTCAGTTCTCTCAATTCAACTAGAATGAATGGCAGTTCAACCAGAGAAGGACTAGGTGAGAAAACAAGAAGCTTTCCTATTACTTACAGAAGAGGTTTCTACACATTCAAAAAACTCACTGAACCCCAAGTAAGCTAAACTCAAAGAGAATCAGACACATCATAGTTGAACTGTTGAAAGTCAAAGACAAAGAGAAAATTTTGAAAGCACAAGAAAAAAAAAACATATCAAGTACAGCTATACAAAAATGCAATTAATGGCTAAATTCACACCAGAAATAATGGAGGCCCAGAGGCAGTGCAATGACGAAAGTGTTTGAATAAAATGTCAACCAAGATTCTAATTCAGCAAAACTATTCAAAAATAAGATGAAATAAAGACATTCTCAGATAAACAAAGACTCAGAATTCACTGCTAGCAGGTATGCTTGTAAGAAATACAAAAGGAAACATTTCAGGCTGAAAGAAAGTAACACTAGACAATATCTCTTATCTGTAGAAGTACGGAGAGCCAGAAAGAATAAACAGATGTGTAAATACAAAAGTCTATACAAATATATTTTAATAAAGAATAAATCAAAATAAAATTATTTCATTTTTAAAAAATATTTTGTATAGGGGATCCCTGGGTGGCTCAGAGGTTAGGTGCCTGCCTTTGGCCCAGGGCGCGATCCTGGAGTCCCGGGATCAAGTCCCTCATCGGGCTCCTGGCATGGAGCCTGCTTCTCCCTCCTCCTGTGTTTCTGCCTCTCTCTCTCTCTCTCTCTGTCTATCATGAATGGATGAATAAATATTTAAAATATATATATATATATATGTATATTTTGTATAAATTATGTAACACCATATTGTTGGAATTATAACATGTAGATACAATATATGACAATAATAACACAAAGGAGGAAAAAAGGATCTATAAGGAAGCAAAAATACTTTATTTTACTGAGATTACATTTGTAGTATTCTAAAGTAGATTAGGATCAGTTGAGATGCATACTGCAATACTTAAAGCAACCAGTAGGAAAATAACTTGAAATAATAATGCAGTCAACAGAGAAAGTAAAATAGTAAAATATAAAAAATATTTAACACAAAAATAGTGGTAAAAGAAAAACAGTGGAACATTAGAAAAAGAGAAGAAAAATAAAAAGCAAAGAGCAAGATGGCAGGCATAAACCCAACCACAGCAATAGTTATATGAAATATAAATGGACTACATAAAACAAACAAAGGCAGAGATTGTCAGACTGCACAAAAACAAGGCCTAACTATATGCTCTCTATGAGACACATTTTATATTCAAAAACACAAATATAAACTTAAAAGATATAAAAGATAAAACATGAAATCAGCAACTCTATGACAATTGTAGCCATATCAATACTATACAAATAGACTTTAATACAAGAAATATAACTAGAGAAGAAAATATTTATTTTACAGTAATAAAAAGTATTAATTCATCAGTAATATATGTTATATTTATACACTTAACTACAGTGCCCCTAATACATGAAGCAAAATTTTGTAGAATTGAAAATGGAATCAGACAATTCAAAAATAACAGTTTTAAATTAAAATAACCCACTCTCACTTATGAATAGAACAACTACACAGAAGATTAATAAGGATAAAGAAGACTTAGATAACACTATAAAACCAAGACTTCACAGGTATCTGTGGAATAGTACACCTAACAATAGCAGAATACATATCTTCTTAAATAAACATGGAACAGTCTCCAGGATAGACTATATTTTATGCCAAACAACAATAACAACAACAAAAACAAAACACAAAAAACCTCAATAAAAAATTGAAATCACACAAAGTGTATTCTCCAACTACAATGGAATCAGATCAAAAATCAGTAACAGAAAGAATCTTCAGAAACTTATAAATATATGGAAATTGATCAACACCCTCTTATATAATGAGTAGGTCAAAGAATAAATCACAAGAAAAATCAAATTAAAAATAAAAACAAAACATGTCTGAATACAAGATGCAGCTATAGCAATGTGTAGAGGAAATTTACAGTTTTAAATCCCTATATCAGAAACGAAGAAAAGTCGCAAATCAACAGCTTAAATTTCCACCTTGAGAAACTGGAAAAATGAAGAATAAATTAAAACCAAAACAAATTGAAGTAGGAAACAATAAGAACATTATAAAGATTAGAATAAAAATAATGAAATCAATAGAAAAAAAAAACAGAACAAAAAATTTATTCTTTTTAAGAAAATCAACAAGGCAATAAACATTAATTTAGATTAAACAAGAAAATAAGAGAGAAGATAAAATTCCCAAAATTGGAAAAGAAAGCAGGAACATTACTACCAAAACATTCAAAATTAAACATATTTAAAAAGAATATTATGAACTACTCCATGGACAATCTAAACAATGTAAGACAAAATGTACATTTATTTGTACTCCTTAAAGCAATCATTACTAAAATAACTCAAGAAATTTTTAAGAATTAACAGAAGTATTAAAACAACCTACCAAGGCAGCCCGGGTGGCTTAGCGGTTTAGCACTGCATTCTGCCCAGGGTATGATCCTGGAGACCCGGGATCAAGTCCCACGTCAGGCTCCCTGCATGGAGCCTGCTTCTCCCTCTGCCTGTGTCTCTGCCCCTCTCTCTGTGTGTGTGTCTCTCATGAATAAATAAACAAAATCTTAAAAAATAAAATAAAATAAAATGAAACAACCTACCAAACAATTATTTAACACAAAGGAAGGTATTTATTAGAGAAATAGAAGAACATTTTTAAAGTCACAAAAATAGAAAACTACAAAATTACCAAAATTGGCTTAAGAATTAGACATTTTTAAGAAAAGTGTAATAATAACAACAAAATTTTTAAATTTAATTGTAATTAAAATTTTCCCACCATAAAAAGTTCAGGCTCATATGGTTTCACTGGTAGATTTTAACAAACTTACAGAAATTTGAGGGGAAAAGGAATGCTTCCTAGTTCATCCTATGAAGCTAACATAATGCTGGAATGTAAGCCAGACAAAGACATCAAAAGAAAATAAAATAACAGGTTACTTTAGACAATGAATAACCTATAGCAAAAAATTATCAAACGAAATCCCACAATATATGGAAAGAGTTATGCACCATGGCTTAGTCAGATATATATTGGAATGCACAATATTTTAAGATCCAAAAAACAATTAATGTAATACATTATGTTAGTAAAGGGCACAATTCATATGATCATGTTAATAGACACATACACATCAACTAACAAAATCAAACACCCACTTATGAGAAAAACTTTCAACAAACTAGGGAAAGAAGGAACTTCCTCAACCTGATAAAGCAGACCTTTAAAAAAGTCTACAGTTCACATTTCTCTTTATTAGTGGAAGACAATTCTTTCCCACCTGAAATCAAGAATAAGACCAGGATACCTGTTCTCACTGCTTCTATTCAAAATTATCTTTGGGTTCCTAGCAAGTATAATAAAGCTAAACAAAAAGAAATAAAAGATATCCAGATGTAAAAGAAAAAAATAAAATTGCCTTTATTTGCTGTTGGCATAATTGTATCTGGAGAAATCCCACAGAATCTACCAAAAACAAAAACAAACCCAATACTATCATTAACAAATTATTTTTCATTGTTGTAAGATAAAAGAACAGTAATGAAAAACAACTTTACTTCTATATGATAGCAATGAACAACTAGAAATTAAAATTTTTAAAAACTATTTATAATAGCATAAAAATATGTAAATTTAGAATACCTGACATATGTGAAAGACCTACAAACTACCTATAATATATTGCTGAAATAAATTAACAAAGACCTAAATAAATGGAGATGTATACCATTTTCATGGGTTGAAAAATTCAAATGTTATTGTTAAGATGTTAAGTCTTCTAAAGTAATCTATATACTCAGTGCAATCCCAATCAAAATCCTGGCAGTCTTTATTTTTAAAATGACAAATTGATTTTAAAATTCATATGTAAATGCATGGTTCCTAGAATATTCAAAATTACTTTGAAATGAAATAGAACAAAATTGGAGGACCTACCTGACTTCAAAAATTTAAAACAGTGAGGTATTAGCAAGGCAGAAAAAATAAATCAATGGAAAAAACAGTCAAGAAGTGTGTGTGTGTGTGTATATATATATATATATACATAAATCTATATAAATATATATGTATATATTTAGGTTTATATATAAATATTACTATGTTATACATATATATGTATGTATATACATATATATACATACAATTAATTTTCATGAAAGATGCAAAGGCAATTCAGTGGAGAAATGATAGTGTTTTTTAAAAATGGTGCTGGATCAACTGGCTATCCATACATAAAAATATGAGCTTTTATCCATACCTTGTTCCATATAAAATATATGTGTAATCAGAAAACAGACAATCCACTGAAAAATTCAACACTACATTTTAACACTTATCAAAGAAGATATACAAAAAAACCACATAAAATATGCTTAATATCATTATTCATTAGGGAAATGTAAACTGAAATCAAAATTAGATACTACTTCACATGTTAGAAGGTCTAACTGAAAGACTGACCATATCAAGCATTGCCAAGATTTGAATCAACCAGAATGCTCATAAACTGCTGGTGGTTTTATAAAATGTTATAATCCCTTTGGGTAACTTCTGCAATTTCTTAAAATGTAAATCAATTGCCTACCATATAACCTAGCTACTCTAAGTATTTACTGCAGAGAAAAATATATTTTTATAAAGACTTTAGTTTATAATAGCTTTATTTGTAATAAGTCTGTGAATGTTCGTAGCTTTATTTGTAATAGCCCAAAATTAAATCATCCCAAATGATTTTTAAAACATTTTTAAACATTTAAAAGGTAAATAACCAAATGTGATATATCTGTACACTGTAATGCTATTCAGAAATAAAAGTAATGAACTACTGATACATCTAAAGACCCTGGTGAATCTCAAAATAGTGAGATTAAGTGAAAGTAACCCAACAAAACAATAAAGTCCATGCTATATAATTCTATTTATACAGAATTCTAGAAAATGGCAACTACAGTAATAGAAAATAGATGAGGGACACCTGAGTGGTTCAGTGGTTGAGCATCTGTCTTTGGCTCAGGACGTGATCCTGGGGTCCTGGGATGGAGTCTGCAGGGAGCCTGCTTCTCCCTCTGCCTAGGTCTCTGCCTCTGTGTCTCTCATGAATAAATAAGTAAAATCCAGAAGGAAAGAAGAAAGAATAAGAATAAGAAAGAAGAAGAAGAAGAAGAGGAAGAAGAAGAAGAAGAAGAAGAAGAAGAAGAAGAAGAAGAAGAAGAAGAAGAAGAAACAGAAGAAGAAGAAGAAGAAGAAGAAGAAGAAACAGAAGAAGAAGAAGAAACAGAAGAAGAAGAAGAAGAAGAAGAAGAAGAAGAAGAAGAAGAAGAAGAAGAAGAAGAAGAAGAAGAAGAAGAAGAAGAAGATGAGTTGTTGCCTGGTGGCAGAGGATTAAGGAAAAGCAGAAGGGGATTACCAAAGGTCACAAGGAGACTTGGCTGGTGAGGACTATGTTTCTTATCTTGATTTCACAGGTGTATGCATATGCCAAGAATTATCAAATTATGTACTTTAAGTATGTGCTGTTTATCATATGGCAATTATACTACCATATAGCTGTAAAACACAAATATACACACACACTAAGGAGAGAAAGAACTGGATAGTTCATTCACATAATCATCATGGGCAAATTTGTGCTTCAAAGGTAGGAAAAATAAGACCAAAGCAAAAATATTGCATATCTAACAAAGACAGAAACAGAGAAAGAGCAAGAGCAAGATAATATGTGCATTTAATTTTGATGTAGTACATATTATTGAGGTCCTTCTGTCCTTTCTTTTATCTCCCTTAAATGTAATTAGAATAGGTCCAGTTAACTAGAAAATTTTAAATTTAGTGAAGTTCTCCAGCTATGGGAAGTGTACTGCAGTGATCTGTTGCTACCATAAGCAGCTGCCCTGTACCTAGGTAAACCTGGCTTTACCTCAGAAATGAATTAAATATGACATGTAAAATAATATCTTGTATCAGAATATTTGGATGTAAAATATATTACTATAATTAACATAATGAGTAACTGCTTCCAATTTATCTTATTCTTAAATTTTATACTTGCTGAGAGACAGAGACACCTGTCATCAGATATTGGTAGTTTATCCTTGGGATTTTAATGACTTTTGAGGATGTCCTTCATTACATCTTTGGATCTTAGTTTCCCCATTTGTAAAAAAAAAAGAGGGGGGGGGGTATTTCCATGCAGCCAGGATGTGGTTGGATAATAAACTGCTTGATAACTCATTGTGCTCTTTGGCATAAGCACAAAGTGTTATTATTTTTATTAAATATTATTAGCTAGAGTGGTGCTGGACTGATAATTACTTCATGGAACACTTTGCTAACTGTAAAGTGTACATAAATTTATATATCCATTAATATCAAACCTGCTATGAACAAATATTTTGGAAGACTGCCAACATTATTCCTTTTACAGTGTTGGTAAATTTCAATTTATATTCAAACCCAGCCCCTCAAATCCTCAGATTCAACTCTCTTCCATACCAATTTAAATTCTTCGGGTTGAATAAAACAAATTCATTTTCCTCTTCCATTAGAAGAATAACAGCTTATGATACAGTATTATGAGGGAATAACCCCTACTCCTACATTTTATTTGTGGTAGTTTTATATTGTAGTGTTTGGTAAAAAAAGAAATGATTGTAGAAATTAGGGAAGTTGGGAATTAGAATTTGGGCAAGTAAAGAAAAAAGAATTAAATATCACTATGTTAACAGAACTGGTCACACATGTATTGTTGAATTTACCAAAAACAATGTTCATCAGAAATAAATTTTATGGTCATTTCAGAATGCACATCAACAACTCTTCAATCAGAATTGTGAGGGGTCAACAAGCAGTAGGAGGTATGGTCCCCGCTATTAATACACACAAGTGTTATCACACACATAGACCTGTATGTGATCCAGAGGGAAAGTGTCTTACTTATTTTTTTTTTTTAAGTGTCTTACTTATTAACCAATTAAGGAAGCCCTTGGTGCCTAGTAGGCCATTCTGGTCCGAAGACCACTTCCCTTACCGTCACCCACTTTTTATTTTGAAGACTTCCAATTCAACAGAAAAATTAAAAGGCCAATATAATGAGTATGTATGTACTCATTACCTGAACCCAATAATTGTTAACATTTTGTAACATTTACTTGCACTCTCTTGCTCTCCTCCTGTTTACAGGAGCATTTGAATATAAATTGTATACATTTCTAAGCTTTCTTACATGTTCTGAACAGGGGCAGTTACTTCTAGTCATTGATACCAAATTTCATCACCTCCTCCCCCAATGAGTAAAGTTCAGATTTTTCTATAGGCTAATTATGTATGGACACACCTTAAGAAATCCACATAAAGAGATGTGGGTCTAGGCATGTACAGAGTTTCCTTTTCAATCTTTGCTTTCCAGATGGGCACCTAGAATAGGGGTGACCACATAGCTTATTTCCTAAACTAGGACACTTCCGATGGCAGAAGGAGGCACTATTAATAATTACTTTTAGATAGCAGGTGTAAAACAAACTGCCATGGGTATACTAGGACATGTGGTCATTCTACCTTGAGCACACATTGTCGGTACAGTTGCTGAGGAGTAATGTGGGCACTGACTTGGGGGTGCTTAACCTACCTCTAATGGACATAATTCCAGAGGACAACAGGCTCCTCTGTCAGTTGATGAATCTGGGGCACAACTCCTATGTGATTAATCCTCCAAACAATGTAGACTAACTTTTTGGTCTTTTAAAAAA
The DNA here is from genome assembly GCF_053574225.1 of Canis aureus. Taxonomy (NCBI): domain Eukaryota; kingdom Metazoa; phylum Chordata; class Mammalia; order Carnivora; family Canidae; genus Canis; species Canis aureus. Next base: position 31,671,661 of record NC_135616.1, read on the forward strand.
AGAAAGAATTTATTTACTTAACAAATGAATCCAATGCAAATGGGATACGATATATGTCAGCTGTAGTCAGAGTGATGTCCGATAAGTCAATAAGCTGGACTTGCCAGATACTCAAACTTCACCACTGCTGCCAAGTCTCCCAAGTAATTTGTCATGAGTCTTTTAGATGGTAGCTTGAGAGAGGATCAAAGGTCAGGTATCTGATTGCTGGACAACACAAGAGTCTTTTCCCCTAAACCGGGCGTATCTTAGGAAAGTGTTTATGCAAATCCTGTTTGATTTATCCATCTGAATGTTAACTGTGCAAGTCAAAATGACCATTTCTTCTCATCTACTGTCTGGTCTGAGTAGACTGAAAGTCATTCTTTATATTGGTAGCTATCAAGTATGAACATACAGTCTGTTACTAGAAAAAGAAATAATATCAAAATAGGAAAAAAATCACCAACATCAAGGTATCATTAGAAAGGTCAGTTAAAACACACGCACACACACACACACACACACACACACACACACAGATAAAAGACGTGGGTAATTAAAAATAATCTAAATCCCTATGTATTCCACCTCAAGTCACTATCCACTAGTCTAGCCAAGCAAAAGACGAGCTCGGAAGCATGACTGCATGTCACACATATAAAGACTATCTCCTAAGGATTAAAGTTCTCTTGGGTCTCACAGAGAACCTCCTTTCAGGTTTCAGGAATTCCCTGGGCTACTACCCAGACCTCTTGGTCACTAGGGCAAGAGGCCAGCCAGTTAACTCCATGCTCAGGTGAGTATGAGAGAAACAACAGCTTTTCTAATAAAAAAAAAAAAATTTAAAAATTAAAAAAGAGGAGGCAAGGCATTATAAATAATACCTAACAGAAGATGACTGGTAGGTACAATAACTGGAAGTATGGTCTCACATAAGTATCAATCTGAAAGATACCACTGAGTTCTAAGCTCTTCAGAAGGCTTCAAGGAAGAGGTGCACATTGAGCTGATATTTAACATGTAGATAAGAGAGAGATGGATAATAAAGGTAGTCTTTTAAGGAAGAAACACAACAATTGAAGATATGGAAGTACAATGTAATTCCACAATATGGTGAGTGGATAAACTTATATAATATGTTATGGTTTACAAACTCTTATTTGTACCATCATAACCCATTCTAGAGATTAAACTGGACCATATTATATTCCCAAATTATAAATAAGGAAACACATATAAGGAAAGTTAACTTGCTGAAGTTCCTTTGAATTTTGAATGGCAGTTGGATCTAGTAGACATATATTTTGATGTATTAGGTTAAAAAAAGCATAAAATTATGCTTATTTTAATTTTATAGATAAAAAAGTGAAGTTCAGAGAAATCAGCACACAAGTGGCAGCCTCAGATTCCATACTCTAGATTTCTCACTACACCCTATTGACTGAATAAAGAGAAAATGAGGGTCAAAGGATCCATTAAGAAAGTCATTCCCAAAGCACAAATGAGTGGGAAAAAGTTGTGATTTCCTAATAGAACCTTTTTTTAAAAAAAGATTTTATTATTTATTCATGAGAGACACACAGAGAGACAGGCAGAGATACAGGCAGAGGGAAAAGCAGGCTCTATGCAGGGAGCTGGATGTAGGACTTGATCCTGGGACCCCAGGATCATGCCCTAAGCTGAAGGTAGGCACTCAACCACTGAGTCACTGAAGCATCCCCCAAATAGAACCTTTGTCACTATAAGAAGTAGGTGGCATCTCAGGGAGCAGAGATGACCAAAAAATAAAATAAATAAAAATTCCAGGGACACCAATCAGAATTCTAAGTATTCTAGTAGCCTTCTCCAACTTTTAGCCAGTCTTGGATATAAATATTATGTTTGTTACTTTGTGCTTTCTCTCAAGAGTTTTCCTGTGCTTATGGAGTTCTTTCTCCCTCCACTCCACCTTTTCCATTCCTCAGGATCTCGATCCATGAATGCTGCACAGAACCCTTCTTCATTTTTCCCTGACCTGAGCTTCTATGGTACTTGTCTCTGAAATACACATTAACATGCCCTTGTTCTGTGCACACTGAAGAGGGCCCATGTTCTGCTGTTGATCCTTGTGCCAAGGCAAAATAGAATGTTGCTGTTTGGTTTTGATGAGAGCAAACTGCTTCCCAGAAAATCATGCTGTGCTTGTTCCCTGCCCGTTTTACACGAATTTAGGAATCATTTCACTCTCCAAATTCCCTGCTTCCTGACTTCTAGTGATAGTTATTTTACATTTTAAATAATTTTGAGGGTGGACAGATGCATTTTGGAAATGCTTGTTCCATATTTTAACACTCTTTTCAAAAGGGAAGGAAAGCACACCAGTTTACTGCATGTGGGGAATTGAAATCTTGGCTCACAGAGTCTACCTTTCCCTCAGACCTAGAGCACAATTGAATTTTCATCCAGCACCAGCTTTGACTTCAAGCTGGGAGAGCACAGGTGTTTGGAGGCTTAACTCTCTTATTTTTTCACATGTAGGGAATGAACAATGTCTCCTGTGCCCTGGCACCCATCACCATGCCCCTCCTAGCACTGAAAGAACCAATCGGCATGATCACAGTGCATGCTGGCTTCTTTCTCTTCATCCTTCTGATTTAGGCCAGACACAGGCCAAGTCTCTCATCATTTGGCTTTGCTCTTTAAAACTGGCAGAAAGTTAAATATAAGATATTCATGCTTTGTTTCCTAATCACTGTAAAGGGGAATGCTGTTGTCCTGGTGCCACTTGGAACACCAGCTCTGGTCTGTGCACTCTAGAAATCTGCATTGCAAATGGAGTTTCTTGGTTTTGTGGTCTAGATATTTAGAAATGATAAAAATCAGTTGTAATTTTTTTAAAAAGATTTATTTATTTGAGAGAGAGAGAGAGCTCTCACATGCATAGGTGAGGGCAGGGTCAGAGCAATACAAGGAGAATCTCAAGCAGCCTCTGCACTAAACTCAGAGCCCAACTTGGGGCTCTTTTCCAACACTCTGAGATCATGACCTGAGCCAAAATCAAAAGTCGGACGCTTAACCAACAGAGTCACCCAGGCACCCTGAAAGTAATCTTAAAAGGCCCCTTTTAAGTTGTAAGCTACAAAGGTAATGTAAGGGATTGGAATATGCAGTCAGCCAAATGTGGGTGCAATCATGACGATGACATACTATGAGACTTAGAACAAGTTATTTACTTACTGAGGCAAGGTGTTTTTTTTTTCCCACCATATACTTTGCTAAGCACTTTAAAAGCATTTTAAATTTAATCTTCACAAATATCTGTGAGGTTGATATTCTCATACAGATTATGAAATAGAGGTTTAGAGATTTGAGTAATTTTTAAGAGGACTACAACTAAGTATCAGTGAAAATATAAGCCCAAGTCAAAATGATTTCAGAATCAAACCTCTTAATCATTACCCTATATTATTTTCACCAATATGTAGTCATTTCTCCCTGTCCAGAAGGCATAACCCTCCTCTTCATTATGTGTAAGTTTTTGCTGAATATTCATTGTTCATCTTTATGAAGCTCTGGTTTAAAGAAAGCTCTCCTTTATGCAAAGCCATTCACTTAATAACTCTTTACTGAGTAGCTTCTCATCTGAGGTACTGTACTGGGGACAGAATGATGTACACATTGCCATTTTTGTCTTCAAGAAGATTATTATTTACTTGGGAAGACAAGCATTAAGGAATAATAAATATTTTGCAGCAGGTCTACTCACTTTGCTTACTAGAAGGCTTTCCTAATGTAGGCGGGAAGGGAGATGGAAGTATGAAAGGCCTTCTTAGAGGAGGTTCAGAAAGATAGTATAAGAGGAAAATGATGTTTTAGGCCAAGGGGTGTCATGGAGAGGAGAGAAAGCAGAAAATCATCACGTCACCTATCACATTCAGTGAACCATCTGCCTTGTGATGCATTTAACACTCTTTTGACTTAGTTTAGTCACCTTGTTTTCACTATATATATATATATATATATATATATATATATATATATATATTAAAGATTAAAGATTTTATTTATTTATTCATGAGACACACACACACACACACACACACACACACAGAGGCAGAGACACAGGCAGTGAGAGAAGCAGGCTCCATGCAGGTAGCCCGACGTGGAACTTGATCCCCGGTCTCCAGGATCATGCCCTGGGCTGAAGGCAGCGCTAAACCACTGAGCCACCCAGGGATCCCTAGATATATATTTTTTAATAAGATCTCTCTCCCACTATGGCACATAGTTCTTAAAAGAAGGAAAAGACCAAGTCTAGTGGCATCTTTCATCCCTAGATTGCTAACACCCTGCAGGAATGAATAACTGTCCACAATGACTATGGTGGCAGTGGCAGTGGCAGTAGTAGTGGTGGTGGTGGTGGTATAAAGAAGGAAGAGAAGGGGGAGATCATAAGGGTACATATTGAGACAAATAATGTATTGGGACAGATGCAGAACTGTGAACAAAATACTGAACCCTTCTATTTTTATGCCAATGATGAAAAAGGCAGAACAGATACTAAAAAATGTCATCCTCCTGACTGCTCTTCTCTCAGACACAGAGGCATACTTCTCTGAATAGAGTGACTAATGTATTGGTTCTGAATACGTGGCACTGGAGAAAAGATATACTTTTTTTCAAGCCCTAAAAAAAGCACTAGGAATTAAGAGCAGTTAACCAGAGGGAAAAAGTCCATCTGTTACTCATGGCATCATTTCCCTGTGTCTCTAGTCTATGCTTTTTCACTTAGGCAATAAGCTGGGGTGTTTTTTTTTTCCTGCAAAAAGCAAGCAGGGTGAGCAAAAACTCAATCATTAAAAACCTAAGGGACTGAATGGGTGATAATACAAAGCATAGCATATGAGTAGGTGAATTGAAAGAATGTGATTTTTATGGTCATATATTTTGATGGCATTCTGAGAATAAACTCAAGAAACTTCAAATAATGAGTTTTGAATGCTAGATCAGAGAAAGTTATGCTGATTTCTTCTCAGGATCTTATTGCTAAAGAAGATGTTATAAATTGTAGAAATTTGATACCCAATTTGAGCCATGACGACTTATAAACACCAGATTGGGAATCAGAAGTGAGAATCAAATTCATGTGTTTGAGTTATATAGGAGTAGCATCAACCCTGTAACACATTGACTCCAGTTTCACTGGATTCCAGTCTTTCATAAGAATCATTTTATTCATGACAATAACAGTTGCAAAAACATACAGTTTTTGTATGTATTTACTTTTTGCAGGGCACTATATCAAGAGATTTACTCAGATACAGTCAGAGTCTTTCTAGAATATTTTCCTATCTATCATTTATGGCTTAGATTAGGGCTATGGTTCCCATTCTATCTTCTCTCAATTCATTCACTTCAACTAACTTCCCTCTATCTTGAATATTTATGACACTTGTTATCCACATCACTCATTTGACCTTCCAATGTTCTTTGAGTCATAGCTTCTCATGTGAACTAAATTATAAGTTCATGAAGGTCAAAGAAAATAAATTGTGAATATGGTGACAAGATATGAAATTTTACAGAATATTTCCAAAAAGTTAATGCCTATTCACTCCATAAACTTCTTCTTTTTTTTTTTTTTTTTTACATTTATCATATTAACTTTGAAGTCAGAAAATATGGGCACCACACTGGATCACTTCTTACTCCCTAATATTTAATATTGCATATGGCATTGACTAATACAAGGGTCAACAAACTGTCTCCCATGGGCCAAATCCAGATGTACATTTGTTTACATATTGTCTATGGATGCTTTCCTAATACATTACCACAAAATTCATGACTTAAGCAACACAACTGTATTAACTTACAGTTCTGTTGTTTAGAAGTACCACACAGATTTCACTAGGCTAAAATCAGGTTGTTGGCAAAACTATATTCTCTTCTGGAAATTCTAGGTGAGAATTCCTTTTCTTGTCTTTTCCAGCTTCTAGAAACCTTCCATATTCCTTAGTTTATGGCCTCTGCCTCCAACCTTCAAGTCAGTAACATTGTATCTATCTGACCATATTCCTACAGTTACAACTTATTCTGACTTGCTACACCTCTCTATTTCACTTTTAAGAACTCCTGTGATTACGTGGTGCCTACCTGGATAATCTAGGATAATTTCCCTAAATCAAGTTAAATTGGTCAGCAAACTTAATTTCATCTGTGACCTTAAATTACATGTAATATATTCACAGATTCTGCAGGGTAGGGCATAGACAACTATGATAGGCATTATTCTGCCTCCTGCAGATAGTAATTATTTTCCTTCAATAATTGAGATTTTCTGTTTTCTCTAGAAAACAGATGTAATGTTCTCTAGATGCATTATTTCATATATATATATATATATATATATACTCTCTCATATATATATTCATATATATATGAATCCTGAGAGTATTCTGGGAGAAGTAGACCTTAAAAGATTATCAAAATGTGCTTCTGCCTTCATAAAAAGTGTATAATTCATTTCACTCAACCTTGTTTTAGTGATAGTCTCTCAGATGGATTTAGAAACAGTGACCAATGGGGTGAATGAAATAAGTGTAGCCTTTGAAAGAAACAGCTACTGAATGATAATGAAGAGGGAAGATGACTACCAAGTTTCTACTACTGCAGATAATCCAGTATCTGATGTAAGGAAAAACTGTGAAAGATTTTGAAATGGGTGTAATGATTACTGGATATCCTTACTAATGTAATTCTGAGCATATTCTAGCAGACTTTTAAGGATTATTTGAACCTATAGGCGCTTTCATCACCTTTGACTTATAATTCTGCAAACTGTATGAAACTAGGAGCAAGGCACATGAATTTTTCCCCAAAATAGGCCAATTAATTGTGTTCAATAGAAATACAATTGATTTTCAGTTCTGTAAAGAAAACCAAAGCTGGACAGTAGTTAAAGCAGTAAAAACAGATTTTATTCAAGAATTATTGCAAAAGTGGAATACAGAATTCAGTATAGAGATGGGCTCAATTCCTACTACAACAGCCAATTCATAAATCCAGAAAGCAGGATTGGGAAGTGGGTTAGTGGGTGGAAAATGCTAAGAGAAAACATCAGGGGTGGGGGGGTGGGGATTCTGGCTAAAAACACTTGAAAGGATTCTTTTTGAAGCAGACCAGGGTGATCAGATGCTAGAGGTGGGGGATGACAAAACTGACCCAGAATTAAGGGTAATTGGGTATCAAAGGTATCTATAACTGACTCAGAAGATTTTTTTGCTAAAATTGGAGACACATGCTCAACCAGGATAGACACAGGAGCCCAATGTTGAAGTCTAGTTAAGAAGAGGCCTTTAAGGTGCCTCATTAGTTTGGTCAAAGAGCAAATCTTGGTCACTCTTCTTACACAATATGTTAAGCAATCTTACATTTATTAGGCAATTCTTTGACCATTCTTAATTGCCTAAACATACAGATGTTATTCAGATATTCTTTTTTAACAAGTTGTAACACCTTACTGGTATGCTAATTATTTAGTTAATTGGAAAAAAATCTTTGACACACATTTTATATTTCAAGGAGAGTCATGATTTAATTTTTTAAAAAATTACCCTTGAACATAGATAGAGGAATAAAAAGTAAGCTTCCTATGCAGCCTTTTCTCTGTTGTATAAATCTACTATCCATTTTTCAATTGGCTTGGAATTTAGGAACAATTTATTCCAAAGACTGACTAATCAATGATGAACATTTTTGGTTTCCATTGCAATTACTACAAAATTTCTTGAGTGATTTTCAGTAAGAAACTTGTGATGGTAACTGATGTGGTTTTGGAATATAGGGGAGGTTTGGTAGGGTGAGGTCTGGAGCAACGACCAAGAAAGAATTCTTTAGAGTCATTGGTGCAAAATGGTGGTTTTATTAAACCATGGGCCAGAAGGGCTGCTGCCCAGGGCTTGTGAGTGGTGGCTGAATATATACCTGGGAGTAGGAGGTAAGGAAAGAGGAAGTTTCAAAAGGATTTTCATATGTTAAAGAGAACCTACAAGATACTGGAGGCCTTGCCTTAGTCAAATTAAGGTTGTTTTTCCCTCTAGCAAGGCATTAACATTAAGATAGTTGGGAGTTTCCTTCTAGAAGTTAGGATGTTTTTTTCTTGTAAATCACTAAGATATTTTATAAACTGAGGGAGACTCAGTTTATAAAATATCAGCCTATAGGACTATAATCTCTATATAAATTAACTATTTGTTTCTCCTTTCCCTTAGGTTTAGGGCAGTCAAGAGGGCCTGGGGAATGTCACACATATCCCACCTGGTGGTGGTGGTGGGTCCTTTGTGGGGTGTCAGCTTGTGCTTTGTCCTCAGCTAGCCTTTGATTCCCCATCAGTAACTAAATACCTTAAGGTGATGTGATTACCCTTAGAAACATAAACAATGCAATTAAAACTAGATCCTCTAAGAAAGAAATATATCCACAGAAAGATCAATTTTAGAAGGGGGGGGAAGTAGGACACAAAGAAAACATTTCAAACTTTGCATTTTTTGCACATAACTCTGCCCAAGCCCAGAGGTTTCAACCACAACATGGGGTGTAGGAGGAAGAAAGAGAAAAAAAAAAAAAAAAAGAAGACCAAATTTGATGAGAACAGTGAATTTGTGTGAAAAGCTGGCTGGTTTCTTCCCTCTTAAAATTCATGTTGGGGTTTTGCTTAGTTTAATGTGCTTGTGTGCTTCTCTGTGTGTGTGTGTTGTGTGTGTGTGTGTGTGTGTTTTCTTTTTCAGCTTGGATAACAATAACATCAATATTTTCTTTAGGATGTTCCACCCTGGAGCATGGTAGACTGTAAGGCAATTGGAAGTCACACAGAGTGAGGACCCCTTAGGTTGCCTGCAAGCAACTTATCCAAGTGGGAGCCAATGTTACTGTTTCCCTTCAATTATGCTTGTTCTTTTTTGTTTTTCCTTTTCAAGCCTGTTTTGGATTGTAGAACCTTGAATTGGAAACTCAACATTAGCAATTCAAATTCTAAACTGAGCTTTTTAATGCTAAATACTTGTGGATATCATTTGAGAAGATTGTCAAGTTAAACAATGTAGATTTTTCATATATACAGCAAAGTGACTTTGCAGATATTACTCAGTTAAGATCCAAGCCATGATATTCATCTTGTGCTTATGCATAAAATCCAGAACCAGCAAAGTATTTTGTAAATTCAGCATTTAGTTATCTCTTACCCATTAAGAGGAAGAAAAGCAAACATTTCCCCCCTCCCCAACACTTTTATTCATGCCTGAAGCTAAGCAAGGAGGAAAGGAAAAGGTTTTTAGAATTACAAATAGAACCTTTAAATTGTAGAAACTTGCTAATTTCATTTATGAAAGCACTGCCTAACTTCTGCTTTCTCTCTCAGTTGTTATTCAAATCTTTGTCCCTAGCCAAAGAGAAAGAGAGAGAATAATCCTACTAGGAATTTAGTGAGTTTTCTTTTAGAGATCAGACATAAATGCTGCATATTTGAATATGCAAATTTAATAGAACAGATTGCCAAGAAATGAAAAATGGTTGTATGTTTAGCCCTAGGAAGTTAGCCCAGCTTAATAGAGCTGACAAAGAGTTAAGGAGTGCCCACTTGCAAAACTCAAACAAGGAGGAAAGTGCATATAATTTGCTTACCTAACAGGAAGAGCTGCTGAAAAGTGGGCTGGATTGTAGAGGCCTAGATTCTCCCAAATTAGCCATAGCATGATTTTAAAAGGCTTCAACTTCTTCCTAGGTAAAATAAAGAGGTTTTCTTAGGTGATCCCTGAGAGATTATTTCCACCGTGAAAACTTGGAGACTTCTTTCTAGCATATCCAATAAATTCATACTATAGAAAAGGGTCTCTGAAGCCATGATGGAGCACATACAGGTCACATTGTTTAGTGCAGTTTGTATACAGATATGGAAGACATTCACCCCCACTTCCTGTGGTCTTCATTCTTAATGCCATATATTCAAGTCTTGTACAGTTTGCCCTTTTAAGGTAATCCCAATGTGAGTTTAACAAAAGGGGAGGTTTCATCAAATCAATTTATATTTTAGATCTCCAAGGAAGTCTCTATTTGGCTGCTAATTAATCAGGGTTTTCCTCTTTAATTCTACTTCTTTTTTTGTCTGTGATAAGGCTCAGACACCTAGTATTTGGAGGGTTGAGAAATTGAAAATTAGTTGCTCTTTTGGATTTACAGTAATCATTCGGGCAGCTTGTCAATATCAATTTCCAGCCTACATGACTCTAACATACCACTCTAAGAATTTGGTCAAAATTGTCTGTGGATAGAAAATTGGACGAAATAAGCCAAAGATGGCAACGACAAACAAACAAAACAAATCAGTTCGAGGTAGGATTGGGAAAGGAGAATAACAATGTATATTGAACTCAGTTTGAAGATCTAGAAATATAGTCACATGTGTGAAATAGGGCTACGCATTTTGACACCCATGGTATCATTCCAGCCCTGTTTAAGCACTAGGTTTTTGGATTATATACAATTTCTTTCATTCTGCCACTTTGTAGGGTGGTACAATACACCATCCCAAATTATGTCTCTTTGGCATAAGGACTGTTTTGAGCTAATTATTTTGAGAAACATCAGACACAGGAGAAGTTCTAGAAACAGAGACAAAATTATGCATTTGTAAGGGAAATTTACACGCATAAGGGAAATTTCCACTTGTGAGGGTGTCTTCTCCTCCACATCTGAAAGAAAAGGATGGCTAAATCTCTAGAAACTCTTCTCATTGGAGAAGACACTGATCTAAATCTGCATAACAAACCTTATTTTTATTCACAGTACTCTTCCCATAACTGGCCTCTTTTGCCATTAGCTGAAGAATGTATGTAAGCATGGATTCTAAAACACCTCTGAGAGTTACTCATTTTCCTTGGGTATCTGCCATGTATACATGAGGTATACATATTAATAAACTTTTGTTTATTCTTTTCTTGTTAATCAGCCTTTTGTTACAGAGTTCCCAGCAGAGAACTCAGAAGGTTAGAGTGAAAATTACTTTGTTTCTCCCCCTACAATCTATTGTTACAGGTCATATTTATACTTGCCATTCAGCAATGGCCCTTTTTTTTTTTTTTAACATAACAGTAATTGTTATAGTCAACATTTATTGACAGTAATCCAGGTTCTATTCTGAGCACTTTACGAACATGGATTCATTTGACTGAAAAAGTAAATACTATTTTTATTACAATTTGACAAATAGAATTGGAGCCAAGAAAGGTTAAGTAAGTTGCCCAAGATCACACAGCTGGTAACTGACGGATCTGGGATGTGAATCTAGGCACTTTGGCTACATAGGGCCAAGTTCTTAAAACTTAGTTTTGCTTTGTCTCATGATATTAGAAGCTAGAGATAATTTCATGTACAATGTAATCTTTTATAAGATAGTAACTCAAGAAAACTTAAATAGAGGGCAAAGAGCATAAGAATTTTGCAACCCACATAGAGTATACTATTTAATAAGTTGTTTGATTTCTCCAGATAATTCAATTCCTTTGAGTGAAAAATCTGCTACAACAAATGGGTATATAATGAGTAAAAAAGTAAGGAAACTTATTACTAACATAGGACTATGAAGTTTTTGTAAGAAAAATAGGACTGTGCAAAGCAAAATGATTTATTTTCTATATGGATTCATCCTCTTCACATATTACTAATTCTTACTTCCTTTCCATATATATTTGTTGTTTGAATAGTGCTCTTATTTTGACAAAAAAAATGCCATCTATATTGCCCTCAACAATGTTCAATTTATGTGAGTTTAATGGAATGACTCTGCAATGATCTTCACGAATACACAAGGTGGTTTTCTCGAATCTGTAGATGAGCTATTTCCAATTCTACTGAATAGTAACCACAAGGGGAAAATGAGAGTGAACTACAACATGGTGAAAGAGAGCATTGTGTTATATATCAAAGTAATATAAGTATTAAAATATGAGGATAGATCACAGGGAGTTTGAGTTAAGCTGGCTGACTCTCCCAAAAACTAGAAAAATGTGGCTAAAATGGAAAATTGGGAAGAACTTTTTGTTTCCTCTCATTCTGGAGGTCTCTTTGGGCAAAATGGTGCTTTTGATCTACCTATCATCCCACTGATCTATCATCCTTGGAATGGATCCAGTTCATCTTGATCTTGAAACTGGCCAGAGGAGAATAAGTATACATATTTTTATAGGAGACAACCAAATAAGTACTAAGCTCCTCTTTCTATCCCTCTACCTGGCATTTGGACAGCACTTTCCCTTGCTTGAACTTCAAGTCACCTGTAACAACAATAAAAAAAAAAAAAAATTACTTAACTGTTACAAAAATAAATTTCCAAAACTGAAATACTTACCCAAATATCAAAACTGGATTTCTCATATAAAAATCTATGAATATTTAACAGAAACCCTTAGCTTTTATGTATTCATGTATATTTCCATATACAATTTAGGCAGCTAGGTTCTGGGGCACTGAAGAGAAAAAGACCTAATTAGCAGTCATCTAAATTGGAGAAGAAATGTAAAGGAAAATCTAAATAATTCTAGGATTGCATTGCCTTCAAGGAACAAATTGAAATAGAGTTTTAAAACAGTCAAATAAGTTATAAATATGATGCTCTGAAATCCTTCCTTGTGGTTTAAGTTAGAGCACACTCCAGGAAAGCAAAATGCACTTACCTGCAATACAAGTATTGTATTTTATACTGTGTTTGCTTCTCTTATTTTGAGCAGCCTTTGGTAACCCAATGAAATCTTGAAATCTAAGACACTGGAAATACATCAGATTAACACTCAAACATAGGGATACAAAAGCAGTATAATCAATAAACCCTCCTAAGCCAACCCATCAAAGATGCTAAGATCTATTAAATGAATAATATGCATGTAAAAACCAATGTTCCTTCTTCTTGACTGATTTCACACTTGTGTTTCTCTCCACAGTCCTTCTGTCGACTTGCCTTGAGATTTTTCAGGATTCTGGGAAATGTCTTTGTCATTTTACCTCAGTTTATGTCTCCCTCTTTCAAGCTTGTCTCCTTCTCTAGGGCTATACCTCTCTCTAACTCTCCCTCTACTCTAACTTTTATTCTCTTTTCAGAGATTTTAAACCAGTACAAAAAACTAAATAGGTTGGGAAGCACTGACAACCAGTCAGAAAACTTTGAACCCAATCTAAAAGGAATTATTGAACAATCCAGCAGGACTGGTAAAGAAGATACAAAAGTATGATAGATCATACTAGACTAGAGCTCCTCATGTTGCAGTGTGGTCATTCTCCAGCTCATGGAAGAGGTAAAATATTTCTTCTGGACAGTTCTTACAATATTTGAAAATCAATTTTAAGCCACTCCTAGTTTTAAACTATTGAACATAATGGAATTTATATTTTGAATATAAGACTGGGTGTCTCAGTAGATTAAGCATCTGCCTTTGGCTCAGGTTATGATCACAGGATCCTGGGGTTAAGCCCTGCAAGGGGATTCCCAGTTTAGGAGGGAGCCTGCTTCTCCCTCTTTCCTCCACTCCCTGCTCATGCTTCCTCTCCTATCTCTCTCTAATAAATAAATAAAATCTTAAAAAAAAAAAAAAAAACAGATATCATTTGAGCACAACAAAATGAGTGGTAATGGTGGTAGCACTGGCAGGTTTTCCTACTCATGACTCTATGGTTCCCACTTTGTGTACTTTATGGACTCTGTAATATTAAAAATAATTCATGGCAGAAAGTCTCAAATTTTACAATATCCACCAACGAGGGCAAGTGATAAACATAGTACTTAAGTAGCATCAAAGGAAGGAATCCACTACAGCAGCACCAGGAGCAGTGACTCAGAGGTCAGGCCAGGGTGTTACATGGTTCTGAGTAGGGAAAGGGTTAAGGTCTAAGCAGGGAGAGACTGAAGGTCCCTGATTAGGGTTTGAGGGTATTTCAGGTATGAAGACACTGAGACAGAACAAAGACAAACATCAGAAAAATTTAGACCACCCTATCCAAATTACAATTAGGGTTAAAATGTTTTTCTAGGGCAGTCCCGGTGGGTGGCACAGTGGTTAGGCACTGCCTACAGCCTGGAGTGTGATCCTAGGGACCCGGGATCGAGTCCCATATCGGGCTCCCTGCTTGGAGCTTGCTTCTTCCTCTGCTTGTGTCTCTGCCTCTCTGTGTGTGTGTCTATGAATAAATAAATAAAATCTTTTTAAAAAAATGTTTTTCTAATAATTACATTATAAGGGCAGCCCTGGTGGCTCAGTGGTTTAGCGCCTCCTTCAGCCCAGGGTGTGATCCTGGAAACCTGGGATCGAGTCCCACGTCGGGCTCCCTGTATGGGGCCTGCTTCTCCCTCTGCCTGTGTCTCTGCCTCTCTCTCTGTGTTTCTCATCAATAAATAAAATCTTTTTTTTAAAAAAAATTACATTATAACACAGAAAATTAAAAAAAAAAAAGCACAAAAATTGATCAGGCCTCAGAGGAAAAGCTCACTATAAGGATTAACCAGATTTAGCAATATATACTTAAAGATCCCAGAGGTCACAGAGACAAAGACTCTCACACAATGTAGTAGTGTCCTGTCTAGTTCCAGGCCACTGACCTAACCACTGGCAAGTTTCCTGGTAAAATCCTAATAAAAGGCCAGAGATGAAAAGCCCTCATTGGCAATATGGTTGGGACCCCTCTCACTCCTGAGAGCTTTTTCTAATAATAATAATAATTAATTATTATAATAATTAATAAAACTCTATTGTTTTACTCACCTTCCTTTGACCATGAGATTCATTTTTCAAGTCCGTGAGACAAGAACCTTGCTGTCCTGCTTCAGTTCTAGAAATGGATCCAGTTCTTTCCATAGTCATTGCTTCTAGAATGTACCCCAAACCAAATAATCTAGCGTTCTCTAGTAACTCAAATCACTAAAACAACATCCACTCATGGTGATTTATTTAAAGTGTCATGTGGGCTAATGTAGTATGGGCTAGTGACATTTGTACTGTATTGTAGTGTTTCCACTGCTTCAACCTTTTATGTAGGGTATATATGGTCACATTTTGATATTTAAGCTTCCCCAACTCTAAATAATGGGTCTGAACTTCTAAGCCATTCATCCTCTTCGACTGCCTATAGTCCAAAATGCTAAAACTTTATTTACGAAGTTAGCCACCAATTGTGTTTGTCAATAATGGACAATGGTTTTTAAAAATCCATTTTTAAAAATTTAAAATGCCATGTGAATGTAAGATATTGTTATTACTCTTG
The DNA here is from genome assembly GCF_053574225.1 of Canis aureus. NCBI lineage: Eukaryota > Metazoa > Chordata > Mammalia > Carnivora > Canidae > Canis > Canis aureus. The sequence goes on from NC_135616.1 coordinate 31,686,925, forward strand.
TTCAGGAATTCTTAAACATCAAATTACTTTTCCAATAACAAAATTTTCTGAGGTTGAAACTTATGAATCAATTAGGGAAATTTTTGTTGTAAGGAATAAAACTCTCATAAACCAAGCCATTTTTAAAAACATGTTTTAAAGTACATAGGAGTTAAGCTCATGGACATACAAAAACGAAAAGCGAAATACAGCTAGGTCACATACACAATGAAATTAGAAAAATCAAGTATAAGAGTATTTGAGTGGGAAAAACACCCTTTACTTTGATCTTTGCTGACCATTTCCTCCTCACCCTAAACTATAGAAATGTTTTTGCTTAAATAACTTTTGTTGTTATTATTTTATTATAATATGTTCTTTATATATCAGTGGGAAATATCACAGACCAAAATGCTAACATGGCAGGAAGAGAGGTCTCACGAACACTAAGATGAAGGGACTACTGTTTGACTATTAATGCCCCCTGGTTAAACTAGACCCAAAGGAGAGGATGACAGCAGTAGTTATGTCAACCCAAGAGTGACAGATCTGCTTGGAGATTCTACCCTCCACCTGTGAAGGACTTTCTGGAGGTCCAAATAATTCCTGCAAGTAGTCTCTGTCTCTTCCTGACTCAAAGGATCATGCTCATGTGTCTTTTCCTTTCTCTACTTTTCTTTCTCTCCTACTCTTTCTTTATTTTTTCAGATTTTTTTTTTTTCTCAAGAAGGGTTTATTGCAGGTCGGGTACACTTGTAAGGGGCAAAAGTCTAACAACGGGAATGAACTACAGGGCCCACCAGTTTAGAAGATGAGCCGGTAAAACAAAACTACTGATTATATACAATTATTAAAAAGGGAGGGTGGTGGGGCAAAAAAAAAAAAAAGGAAAACCTGTCAGCAGCCTTCCAGAATGTTAGTAACAGAGATTGTTTGCGGAGCACCCTCCCGCCCCAGTCCTGACTGTGCCTCGGCTGGGCTTCCTCCGTGTGCGCGGCCAGCTCCGGAGGCCGAGCAGGTGACGCAGACTTATTCAGACTTCAGGAATAGAAGATGCAAAAGGAACAAACATTATGTCAGTGTAATGAACTCATTCTCTTCAGAGTTTTCAATTTACTCTGCACAGGCTTCTAAATTAAGCTGTCTTCTATATGAAGCAAAATCTTAGAAATGTATTGGATAGGATAAAAATCCATGACATCAGGTATTAATGCTTCTCTCCTCAGTCTTTCATGGAGCTCTCGGAGTTTTGTTGTATGGCTATGCCATTCCCTGCCTGCTTACCTATGAAGTCCATATTTTTTCTATTTATGTATGGTTTCTCTGACCTCTCATAACCTTCCCTGGCTTTGTCACCATTTGGGGCCATTTCACTATCTGGTTCTAACATCACAGGAACTTTCTGCTCAAGTATAGACCATCATATGATAACAGTCTATCAAGTTCACTCTCTTAAGGTAGAATATGATGGTACTTTTAAGGTAGAATGGGTACTTTTATTTAATCATTTGTGATCTAGATATATCCTTGGCTGATGGGCATAGGCAACGGAGGAAGCTGTGTGGCCTTTTGACCACTCAGCTGGTATTGTGAATAAAAGCAACTTCTCTGAGAAATAAGTCAGGGAAATAACTCTGCAATATATCTACCATAAGGGCCATCTATTCTAAATTCCCATCTCCCTATTACATATTTGCCAGATGTTCATCTAGCCCCTATTTGAATACTTCCCATGATGGGAAGTTCATTATCTTTGAGGTAGCCTATTGCACTTGAGAATATCACAAATTATTCAAAACTTCAGTTGAGCCGAAATCTACTTACTTATAAATTTGATCTATATATCCTACTTATGCCCTCTGGGGCAGTAAAATCTCATTATATCTTAAAATGACAGGATTTCACATATTTGAAAAAGTTATAATTCCCCTAAGCCTTTCCTTTCTAAACTAAATATTCTAATCATCATTCTTTGGATAAAAGTAAAAATACAGGTAGACCCACATTTTATATATTAGGGATACTGAGAGGGAAAAAGCATATATAATTCAATTTACTCATAAGTACAAAGAGATGTATTATGATACACAGAGCTTTGGTGCATTTGATGTCAGAGGCCCTAAGAGCAAATCCTGATACAGTCATGTGAAGACATGTCATTTAAATTCTTTGATCAATTTTAGAGTTGAGGAAATATAGACAAGATGCTTAAATAATTTGTTCGAGGTTTTATGAATTGTAAAAAAGTGGTAGCATCAGATGGCACAGTACCTATAAGATAGAGTTTAGGCTCCTTAACTTTTCCTATGAGGACTTTTATAGCCTAGATTACCAGTCTCCTAACTTTTCTCTCCACTCTCATCTTTCCTTCCTCCTTTCTCTACCTGCTGTCTGCATTCCTACCACTAAGATCCTATCATAGATTATGTTCTCCTTTATTGAAACGCCATCTACATATGAGGTTGCCTCTTTCTGGAATATTCCTCCCCCCAAATCTTCACCTGAACAACTTTTACTCCTACCTCAATTCCCTACATCATCTCCCTCAGGAAACCTTCTTTGAACATCTAGAACCAAGTTCAGTGCTACTGCTATGTGCTTTCCTGGCATCCCATAGTTTTCTCACTAAAGTACATATCCATCTTTTGTTTATTTACTTGTCTAATGCTTTCATAACCTTCAAGTTCTCTGAGGGCTGATATCCAACTCTTTCGTATACCAAAAGGGCTTGGTTATAGTGTTTAGCATATTAGGCATTCACAATTACCCGTTGAATAAAGACTTCAGTTTGTCGTGTGTGTGTGTGTGTGTGTGTGTGTGTGTGTGTGTGTGTGTTTTGGACAGGACTCTGGCTCCTAAGCAGTAATCTGAGCAATCAGTACATATTACAACGTACATGTGACAGCATCCATATAATATGGCATTAGGCATATTATGTCAATAAGTGCTTTAGACAGGAGGGAAGTGTGTAGACTCATAATTGTGAGAAGCAAAAATAGTACCTTGTTTGTCTAAGATTCCTTAATATTTAGTCTTACTTCTGTTTGTCAAATTTGAGCATATTCCCACCAGTCACCCTTACAGTAACATTTACAGAACAGAGAACAAATGGCTCCTAGGTCCTACTTTTATTCTGACTGTCCCCATGATGGCCCTGAGCTAGTTTCCTCCAGCTGAAATGTAAACACAACTAAGCAGTGCTCTTCTCACGGGTACCCCTGCCTCACTGTCCACTAATTAAAGCCTAGTCATACAGAAACTACCTGTCTTTATCCATTTGACAAAGGCAAAATGAAAGAGTCCCTGAGCTATTTTAATTTCTGATTTCTGAATATTCTACACATGAGAGAAAGGGAAGCAAATGCATGTGTTTCCCTCCAGGCACCTTTCTCAAAGGAATAAACTGCCAGCTTTCCCCAACATTATACATGACTGAATGTCAAAGTCCTTCAATGCACTTATTGTCTGGAAACCACCTGGCCTCAACTTGAAGATGGTCATTCTGAGAAACTGTTCTGACACATTAGTAAGGAGAATAGATGACAACATTATATGACTAGGTTTTCTTGAAATGTAAAATTGCATCATAATCGGCTAATTTTTTTTTAATAATCCACATCAAGCAAAGAGTACTGCCAAGCTGACTCTGGGAAAGTAAATTTGCATATCTGGAAAAGAGTGTGCCTAAAGATCATAGATAAATCCACCCCTCGATAACTGGGTCAACATCCTGAGCCAGCAAAATGACAGAGCTCAATATTTTCCTCTTTCCTAATACCCTCTCAGAGCCCCAGACTAGCAAATAGTGAGGGCAGGGCGGGGCAGGAGATTTCCTGGTCATCTTCTGCTCCAACTGCTAATGCCCTTCTCTGGGCTGCCATGGTTTCAAGGTAGCTGTAGCAGTATATGAAATACTGCTTCTTTAATAGGAGTGACCACATGGTGAGACTGGGTCTGATCCTCCCACATGACCTCAAATATCCAGCGTCTCTGCTACTACCATCCTTGTCTACCCACTTTAAGGTAATCATTCATTTTTACAACAAAAAAGTTCAGATACATTTTCTAAGTTCCATCTGGAACCACAGCTCTTCCCATACCCAAGACCTATTGCCTGGTTCACCAGGCCCCCCTTTCAAGGACAACTTGGCTTCCAGTGAGCTTCTCTTATCTTTAAGTATATCCATATCATGTCTGAGCAGTTACAGATGTGTATTCCTAGAGATTTTGAGGCCCCATGAAAGTCATTAGATAATGAATTTTTCACATGGACTTCTTTAAACACAGTGACACATACACAACTTCTTAGACTTTACTTCCTAAATGCTTAAAATGACACATATATCTTATCCCTGTAATTAGAAAAATCATTGAAAAAAACTCTGCGGAAACATGAAAAGTAGAGAACACAGAACATTGGAAAAGATGCTGAGGAAACATCAGAAGCAGAGAACAGAGTTATCTTCTGCCCCAAATCCCTTTATTCTTTGCTCATCATAACTACTTTCATCCCAAGCCTTCCAATGACACTCTCACATGTGGAACTGCCTACATTTAGGACTGACTTCACCAACGTCCATGTCCCTGTACTCTTTTCCTGGTGGACAATCATCTACATCATACATTTCTATTGACTGCTGAGTAAGTGGTCAAGCACCACTGTGAGTGAGACACTTACAGTTTTGTAGAAAAAATACAGTTGACTCAAATGCTGTGGTTTGGGGGACCACCACTTCCTGGAATCAGTAGCCTCTAAATGTTCTTTCTTTGCTACATTCCAAGGACCAAATACTGGAACTGTTGGTAAAATGGCAAGCAAAGGATAGTAAAAGTAGTAGAGTAATCACACCCTGAAGCCACTACAAGCTCACCCCTCTGTGCTGGCACATATCTATTATAGAAATTACCACTATACTTGAGAATAATAAATAATAAATCCCCTAATAAGTAGAAGTGAATGATTGCTACTTTGTGGTTTAGCAAACCCATAAAAGCAATTAAGCCCAAATGGTCAGGAGAAGAGAAAATTGATGGGAAGTGAATATTCAGAATTTATGTTTTTGAAGTTGGGTTGTTGAGCGGAATGTTAAGACAATAAGCAGCTTTTTGATGAGGAATTTGGTAGAAGTTACAACTAACTTGTCAAACCAGCCAAGAGCTTACCTGACGTTTAGCTTTAACCCAGCATGAAGCTATAGATCCCTCTATATGTGACATTTCAAACTGATTTTTTTGTGTTCCTTTCCCCTCCTAGTAAGTAGTAGTACAATCTTACTACTAAACAGAAATGATCAGGACTTATTAATTTGAGGAATACTGAGGTTTTTCTATACAGCAAATATGAACTAAGACTACAAATACTAGGATAATCAATCTGGAATCCACTATTACCGTATAATGTTATTCATTTTATTACATGAAAATGTTACTACTCAAAACAGTAAGTAATATCTATCCTTGAAGTATAAGTTATGTGACTGTTGTGTTAATGTGATATTAGACATATGTTTGAATAAAGAGCAAGGTTATGTAGGGGGGAAGAGCTCATTCCCACGATCATCAGGGTTTGATCCTATCTCCTCTCCAGAGTAAGTCAGTGTCTCTTGGCAATTCATTTAACAATTCTAGGTCTCAGTTCCCTCTTATGAAAAATAAGGTGCTGCAATATTGATCTGTAAGGTTTCTTATACCTGGGAAATTATGATTCCACATTTCTTTCTATGAGATTTCATATTAATTTTTTTATAAGACAAAGAAGCTCACAATCTAACAAAAAATGGTGAGGATGGCCTTTTAGTTCCAATTTTACAAATAATAAAATTAAAACTCAGTGGATAGCCTTGACTCACCTAGTCAAATAACTAATTTAACACCACGACCATATTTAAAATGGAGATTTCTGGGCTTTTCTGGCACTACTGTGCAGATATACAAAGGCAGATCTACATAATGGGACACTCTTGACAAATAATTTAACTGCTTCAATCATTTGCTTGGTTTTGTTTGCTTTTCCTCTGAAAAATCAAGAGCATAATATCGCTCTGGCTATTTTACCATGTTAATATTAAATTCAAATGAGTTGATATATGGGAAAGAATTTTGAAAGCTATGAAATGTTATTCAAATATATTAACCAGCTACATACTGATGCTGAGAGCACCAACATCATTTTTAACTGAACTGTTTTATTTGACTCTATACATCATCATAACTGGATAATTGGAAATTCTTGCTTCTTTTTTGCTATATAGAAAAAGTAGGCAATACATACATGCTACATATTTTGTATAAGGTTCACTTGAAGTTTTTTGTGTGTGTGTGAAGTGAAAACTCAGATTTATTAATTCATTCAGCATATAATTATTGAGTACCAACTACCTGCCAGGGGCTGTTTAAATAATATAAAGTTAAATAATGCAGACAAGCTCCTGGTGTCACAAAATGTAGAATCCAGAGAGCGACCAAGAAAAAAAATAGTAGACATTGATAAATTCTTTGATTAAAAATAAACAAAAATAACAATGGGATAGTTAAGGCATGATTAGCTGAGATTTAAATTTCAGTAAGAACCTGTTAGGTGAAGTGGATTACATTGTGCTAAATATACATGAATAAGTCACCAGCTGACTAGAGATATCTAAAGAATACTAATGGATTAAAAATTAATCTACCAGAATGATTATGGAAACAGAGAGGTGAGTTCTGTTCCTAATCCTCTTTCACTTAATAACTATACCAATATGCCAACTGATTCACTTTATTGATATACCTATATGGTTTAAAATCCAACAAACAACTAATATAATAAAAGGGAAAAGCAAAATAATAAAGGTCCATACAAAAGAAAAAATACTATCAAAATACTTATGCGAAATAAAAATTATTGGCAATTACTACAGACTTTTATTCTGAGCCTTCTAGCAATGAGGCAAAGGGGAGAAATTCTATGGCATATAAAACTCTCATCTTGAAATTAAAGAAAAATATTTTTGGGACACCTGAGTGGCTCAGTGGTTGAGCATCTGCCTTTGGTTCAGGTCCTGATCCTGGGGTCCTGGAATCGAGTCCTGAATTGGGCTCCCACAGGGATCCTGCTTCTTCCTCTGCCTCCGTCTCTGCTTTTCTCTCTGGTTCTCTCGTGAATCAATAAATAACATCATCTTTTAAAAAATAATAAATAAAAAAATAAAGAAAAATATTTCCTTTCCTCAGCTTTTCCTTCTCAACTCAGAGAACCATTTGAAAAGAACAAAATTTATGTGGAGACCTTGTGCAACATAACAAACAATGCTGTCATAATGGTCTTTTTTTGTTTTTGTTTTTGTTTTTAAGATTTTATTTACATATTCATGAGAGAGACAGAGAGAGAGAGGCAGAGACTTAACCAGAGGGAGAAACAGGCTTCCTCTGGGGATCCTGATGCGGGACTTGTTCCTAGGGCCCCAGGATCACAACCTGAGCCAAAGGCAGACACTCAACCACTGTGCCACCCAAGCGTCCCATGGCATAGTGGTCTTACCAAAAATATGTGTGTTCTACATGTAGCTATCCCTTTACTAATGAAAGCCAGAGAGATGTGATTTAATTATATCTTTATAAAGCAACTTGAAGAATCCTTATGTGGGGTGTGTGGAGAAGATAAAGTGATTTTTGATGTTCATTTTTCTGTGATAACCTGGTTTAATAAAGGGAAGACAATTTAATGGAGAAATTGATAGAAAACAATGATTCTGCAATTTTTTGACGGCTTAAAGCTGGAAGAGTAGAAAGTATGTTGGATGACAGAATCAGGATCCATTGAAGCTATAATATATGAGCTGAATATAATGAAGTAAAATTTAACAGGTCTAATGTTAATGCCTAATGATCTAATGCCTAATGCTAATGCCTAACATTTAATGTTGGAGCCAATATCCAGCTACACAAATCTAGGAATAGTTAGAGATGTGATGGAGTAATATGTAATATGAAAAGAGCTTATTACGAATTATTAAAATGCTAACTATGAATCAACAATATAATAAAACATCTCCAAAATCATAAATCAGCAAAGGTTGAGAGTAACATCCATACAGTATTATGGGATAATAATAATCTCACTTTATTCTTTGCTAATCAAACTTCAATTTACATATGTCACATAATTCTGAGCCCTAAATTTAAGAGAGATAAGCTTGAACTTGTTCAAATGATGGATGTTGGAAAGAATTGAATTCATGACTTAGGATATTCGATTAAAGGAATTAGCAAAGTTTAGCTTGGAATAAGGAAGACTGAGTATATTATAGTATGAAGATTGGTTTGCTTCAAAGAGCTGACAAAGGTTCATTTATTCTGTTTGACCACATGAAGCCTGATGGGTAGAAGATAAAAAGAAGCTGATGTTAGCTCTATATAAGGAAACTTGTCAAAGATACAGTTATCAAATGGGCTGACTTTTGAGGCAGGGGTTCTCTTTCTCTAAAGGTCATTTGAGTAAATGGTGGAGAGGGATTGAGGACTGAGAAGTGGTTGGTCTACAAAATCATTAACATCCAAACTTATCCTGGTTATTTTTTATTTTTTCTACCAAACATAGATGGTCATGCTTTTTTTTTTTTTTTTTTTTAAAGAAAAAGCAAACTTTGCAGGATGAAAGTGAAACCTCAGGAATCTCCAAGTTGAATTTGAAGATATTTTATCAGGAACTTATATGTCTATGACCTCCCAAAGGGAGGTGATTTTAATTTCTGCAACTAACCCTTGGTATTTTATTCTAAAAGTCAGGATAGGTATGCATCAAAGTGGCTGATTAATGTCCTTTATTTATTTATTTATTTATATTTTTTTTATTTTTTAATGTCCTTCTTTAAACAAAACATTTCCTAAAATCATGTGGGTTTGCTCCTGCTAAAATATGCCAAAGTGAGTAAATAAGAATTATCCCTATAGCATCCTTTTTTGGATAATGAACATTTCATTTACTACCCCTGCTTCAATCACCTGGAGATACTGTTCTTTCATTTCTCTCCCAGCAAGCCTGGCTTTCTGTAGGACAACTGTTGGGTAGTACAACAGCTGATCTCAGCTCTCAGAGGGTTCATGCTGAGCAGCTGGTTGGATTTTGCTTTAAACTTGTTTGCACAGAGCTGCTGTGTACAGCTGTTTACCCCATCAAGTTTATCTCCCAAACACAGCACAATATAATTTATTTTTATAGGGAATTCTTCATAATAGGGGATCGCAAATGGCTTCTTAGGGAGAGTCAATCATAGAATAAAGAGGAACAGAAGGATTGAAGGGGAATTGTAAAGTGAGAAAGTGACACATGAGAGGCGAATATTCCAGGGAAAGTGAGAATTCCAGCAGGCAAGAGGAAAGACTGCTGGGGTGGAGATGGGGGGTGGGAATGGGAAAGGTGATGAATGATGGTGGGATAGAGTGAGTCAAAGTGGCAGGGACCCAGGCATCAAAGGAGGGAAGGTAATGAGAAGCACCTGTGAAAAATTCTCACGCTGTATATTTACTGGTTTATCTTAGGGCTGCACTGACAAACACCAAGTGAACAATAGAGCCAAGTTTTTAGGTAATTGACAATGTTTGGTTTACCAAATGTATTTTATCATGTAAGTCAGGGAACACTGACTTAAGGATCATCTAGAATAGTTTGTTAAAAACACATTGGTGGTTGTCAGAAGTGGGGGGGTGGGCAAAATGGATGAAGAGGTCAAAGAGTTAACCCCTCTTTGTTAAAACTTCCACTTAAAAAGAAATAAGTCATGGGATATAATGTGTAGCATGATAACTATGGTTAATAATACTATATTATATATTTGAAAGCTGCTAAGAGAGTAGATTTTAGAAGTTCTCACTCTAAGAAAAAAATTATAACCATAGGTGGTAATGGATGTTAACTAGACTTATTATGGTGATTATTTTTAAATACACGCAAGTTTAAATCATTATGCTGTAGAGGAGTCCCCCCTTATCTATGGGGGATATGCTTCAACATCTCCAATGGTAGCCTGTGATTGGCATAGAGTTCAGATAGTATCAAACTCTATATATAACAAGTTTTTTCATATATATATATATATATCCAATATATATATATATCCATAATAAAGTTTAATTTATAAATTAGGCATAATAAGAGATTAACAATAAGTAATAACACAACAATTATAACAATACCCTATAATAAACGTTACATGAATGTGGTCTTTTTTTTCTGTCTCTCAGATTATGTCATTGTACTGTACTTACCCTTCTTTTTGTGATAATGTGAGATAAAATGCCTAAAATTTGATGAGATGAAGTTAGGTGAATGACACTGGCATTGTGACATAGCTGGCCTTCTAACAATACAGCAGAAGGAGGATCATCTGCTTCCAGACCATAATTGGCCATGAGTAACTGCAACCACAGAAAGTGAAAACCTGGATAAGAGAGGGCCAGTTGTACAACTGAAACTAATGGTTAGTTCACAAGCTCCTTGGGAGCTTCCTGGTGTAATCTGAAACTGGCCCCAGTTTTTGCAGAATAAGGAGAGACTGAAGAAACAGGTAGGCCACTCCAGATTGGAGGTGGCAGTTTTAACAAGCAAGAGAACTTACATATAAGGCTTGTCTTGCATGGCCAAAAGATGAGTACACTTCAAATCTGCCTCCGAAATCTCAAACTTTATGTAGAGGCCTTGACTGGGTTCAATCACATATACCATCCAGATGGTCTCAATGCCACATCACTATCTCAAGGCTATGTCCATAGAGCAACTTCTGGGAGTGGATAAGGCAGTGGAATGCACATTCCTGGGTAGGGGAAAGGGTTGGGAGCCTGTGACTGCTGGGGTCCAGCTCACGGGTCAACTAGTGGTTACATGCTCTTGAAGACTTCTTCCAGCACATTAATATTATATGTCAGTTAGATCTCAATAATACTAACCAAAGACACAGACTCTGGTCCCAAATCTACTGTAGTGGAACTTAGGGGAGACTATAAAACTTTATTTTGAACACTCTGTGATTCTTATGAGTAGTCCAATTTAGTGAAACGATGATTGAGGAACACAATTGGTTGCAAGTAATGGAATAGCCAGCTGACAAAAGCTCAAGCCTGAAGGTATTTATTTATTTAATTACTTGTTTTTACCCCAGGTCTGGAAGTAGTTGGCCACTGACATTAACCCTATAGCTTAGAGATATCATTAAGAGACCGAGGTACATGAAATCTTCCCACTCCTGCATCCTTAGCTAATGACTACTGGCCTCATACTTTGAATCAGAAGCTATCACAAAACGGCCACCTCAATCCAGATCTGGAGTCCTCATTCAAGGCAGAAAAGAGGACAGAGAAAGGAATAGAGTTTACTCCCTTTTCTCAGAAAAGCTACTTTCCCCAAAAACTTCTTCAGTAGTTTCATTTAGGTCCCATTGGAAAATACAGTGTGAATGGACCACTACTAAATTAAAATGAAGCCAGGAAAACAAATATTAAACTCTCTCTAGTAAAGACAAGCAAAGGAGAAGAAAATTGGGAATAATGTTGAGTCAGGCAAACTATAGTGAGTCTACGACATTGATTTAGATCAATTTTAGAATTTTATGGATGAAGAATCTGGGGCTTTCGAGATGATGTGATTTGTTTGCAGCACGAAAAGGATTACAGTAACACTCTGTTGGCTTCGACTCAGTGAATTATCCTCTGAGCTACCTTGACACCACACCTGTTCTATAAAGGTTTTCAATAGTATCCTGCGAAATGAGTTTTTCTGTTTCCTACTCCAATTCCAAGTCACAAGATTGTAAACACATTGTACCTTATTGATAACAGGGATTCCTGAATCCAATGCCAGGTTAATTAAATCACAAGACTGGAGTCAGATCTAGATTTTTTTTTTAAGATTTTATTTATTTATTCATGAGAGACACAGAGAGAAAGAGAGGCAGAGACACAGGCAGAGGGAGAAGCAGGCACCATGCAGGGAGCCCAGTGTGGGACTCGAGCCAGGTCTCCAGGATCAGGCCCTAGGCTGAAGGCAATGCTAAACCACTGAGCCACCCGGGTTACCCCAGATCTAGATATTTTTAACACATGATTATGAATTTTTCAAACTTTTGGATAAGCTGGCTCTGTGAGATTTCACACAGAAAAGGCAGAACCAATCAACAATCTTTATTTTGCATCTATTATTGACCTCAGGAAAATGATCTTCACACTTAAAAGGATAGGATAGACTTGATTAAGAGAAAATCAAAACTTTGGAAGTGAGTTATGGATGGTTGCTTTAAATAATTTCAGAGTTCTAAGAACAAATGAATTACTTAATAGGAAAAAAAGGAATCTGTAAAATGTCGAGGTTAGTAATTTTGGGAAAAGAATCACAGAGAATTAATAAGGTGGTGAAAAAGCAGAAATGGGAAAATATTCCATAAATAAAATTTTCCCAGAGATCAGTATTTAATATTCTTCCTACTTAGAGTTCTAAAAAATATTGACCTGGAACTCTAAGGTAGATTATTAAAAGACAATGTAAAAAGATTTCAAAAAAAGAAAAAGTGATGATTAAGGTACCACTCAAATTCCCTATGAAGATATTACATTTTTCAACAAGCCATCTGTGATAGGATCTATGACATGCTTAGAGAAGCTAAGAGAGAAATTAAGCTAAAAGTAAGGCATGGAAGAGCATGACAAAGAAAAACATATTTGTAGTTTTTTGTTTTCTGTTTTAAGATGACCCCAAGAACTAAATGTTCATATTTCAAGGTATTTGAACTTTTAAAAAAAGTCATCTTATTTTCTGCCTGTACATAATTTAAAATCAAAGCTAAATTTCTCTTTGAATCTTATTTTTATGCCGACTATCATTTCTCATTCCTAAATTGTTTAACTACAATTTTTAAAGTAGTACTTATGGAAATCTTTTTTCTTCTAATACATCTCATATTATAAAGAGAGACTTCAGAATAATTATAAAGCATTGGCAATGAGTGGGGCAGGTGTGCCATAAAATTGGGCACAGTTGTGTCATCTTTATGATATTTTAAACGATTTTTCATTGACTTCATCTTAAAATATGCTATTCTTGTTTGGAGAGCAAATGCTATTTAAAAGCATTCATTGCCTTGTTTTCAAGAATGTTTCCTTAATAATATCTGTTCTGATAGGTTATAGGGAATTAAATTATAAGTCTTTACTCTGACATGATTGTGTTTTATAAATAAGAAAAATTCTGGTGGTGCCTGGGTGGCTCCGTTAGGTGTCGAACTCTTGATTTCAGCTCAGGTCAGTCTTAGGGTCATGAGATCGAGCCCCACATCTGGCTCTGCACTCAGCACATTGTCTGCTTGTCTTTCTCCCTCTGTTTCTTCCCTCCACCCTGCTCACTTTCTCTAAAATGAGTAAATAAAATCTTTAAAACTATACAAGAAAAATTCTGAAATGTATATAGTTAGAAAAAAAGCTAATTTTAAATACCACTTGGTTTTTGTTTTAATACAAATTTACCACATATGATAGGTATATACATATTTTTATTCTTTCTTCTGTGGGTGCACATAGGTGTATGCGCAGGTATGCATAGGAGAGCAAGAAAGTCTTAAAAAGACATATGGATAATACTCGGATAACATGCAGCTTCTTCACTCAATTCAGTGGGGCTATATTTAAAACAATTAGGTAACTATTACATTAATTAAGTGAATGATATATTAACTACTTTGTTTTATTTTATTTTTACTCTCTTTAATGGGAAGCAGTGATTTTCATATTTTTTAATGTATTGCATGAAAACTTAGGCAGGATTAGATCGATTTTGATCAAGCATGTTAACTTTAATTCAGGATTCCACTAATAGGAAGATATATATTCATGATTTTTAAAATACTTAGAATATACAGAACTACAATATGAAAACATAACTTAGTATGAACTCACCATCCAAAGTCTAACTTTGCTAGTGTCTTCATGTTTGTTCTTCTACTTTTTCTGCAGTGAACATAAAACTAACTTCATACCATTAGTAGTGTTTTGTCATCTGCTTATGTCTTTCTTATTTTTATTTTAAAAATAATTTTAGGAGAGATGGGATTTCAGGGACCCCAAAGTGCTAGGGTCTAGCAGAAATATCGGATAAGGACCTCTGGGTGTCAATCCTATTTTCATTCCTTTGATTGCAAGTGGTCTTGCTGGTGCTGACCTCAGATCAAGACCAGGAGGGCCCAATATTGGAAACACCACCCTAAACAGAAGGTATAGAGTTTAAGTCTAAACTCTTCTGGAATGGTACAGAAACAAGGGTATACAAAGTCAGTGGCAAAGCAAGAATTTAGCTCCTTGATCATTCAGCATTAGGACCCTTCCTGGGTGGAGAATGTTTGGCACTGGCTTTCCTTGAAGAGAGCCCAGAGCAAGGGATAAGTTGCACTAAGGCAGGGTATGCTAGTTCCTTGTCTGTGCTATCACCTCATTCTCCTTCAGTTCTGCCTCCTGGGTAATAGAGGACATCCTTAGAGCAGGTATCATCTCTTTCCTCAGTTCTGCAACCCATATGTAATGCTGCACGGTGTACCGAACATGGTTTCGTGAGAATGTAGTTACATGTTTGCCTTGTTGTAGAGATGCATGCTATTGATAGACATTCTGGTAATTTTCAGGGTTTTTTTTATTACAAATAATTAATTGTATGTGAAACTTTCTTGTACATATATTTATGTATCTGCAGGGTAAATTCCTAAAGCAGAGTTGCTTATATGTTTGCAACCCATTTTAAATTTTCGAATGAGGTATGCTCGTTTTAAATTTTGATAGAGACCCTATATTTGATTTGCACACCATCATGAAATAACACAGGTTGCAAGACATTTAAAAGAAGACTGAGAAGACTCAGAGAGTGAACTATTTAAGTGGTACACAGTTAACCAATTCACAATTAATAAAAATTATAAACAAGCTGAAATCTTCCACATTATTATTACCTATTCACCATTAAAGTTCACCATTTATTTGCATTTTAAGTGCATGTATGACACATCTCTAAGCCCAATTAATCAGCTGGCATCTTTGGTTAATGTTGATTTTAGTTAAAATGTGAAATTCCCTCATAATAGCACAAAGCCAGACAAATAGAGAAACATGTTTAGCACCATGCAAATTAATGAAAGGTCATAGGCAAGACCCACAAAATAATTAAACCAGGTTAAAGGAGCCATGATTTGGGAGACTAAGAATTTTAATTAAAACTGTTATTGAGTTCAAATGAGGGGGTTCTGTCTGTAATTAGTGAGTAATATCTTTCTGCATTAATCAACATCACCAAAAACTGCCTAAATTAACACTTTGCTTTTCCTATATTGCTTCAAGTTTGCGGGGTTAGTGGGGAGTAAGTTATATAAAAAAGTAATTAAGATTAGAAGGACACTTTTAAAAATCTTGCTTTTCTACTTGATTTAATCTTGTGTACCATACTTGACAGTGGTGAATTAACACATATTTATTGAATACTGGCTACAAAAGAGTCATGGTTGGAACTACAAAGAAGGTTTAGCTTCCACTTACAAAGGACGTATGATGTGATAGGCACTGAATTAGGCATTTTATAAACATTGTCTCCCCCCACACACACACAGGAATCTTTTTATAGTTGAACCAACCTTTTTTTCAGAAGAAACGAATGATTTACCCAAGGACTTAGCAATAAATTACAGTGGAGATCCTGAAAATTAGATTGGAGAATATGGCTTAGATGTGCAATCCTAATGGACCCTACCATGGAGACACTGATCTGCCCTACTCAGTCACTGTCAGGGGTGGACAACCACCGTCCTTCGTGCCTACCTCATGCCTGACAGCAGACCAGAGCACACCCTCTGACAGCAAGTGGATGTGAGAGCAGGAGAGAACCCTCTGAGGTAACTGTTCACCAGACAAGTAAGGGACTCATTCCTTGGGGAACACTGAATGATAGGTAGGGGGAGAGGGCAAGAAAGTTGCTGTTACATGTCCTTTGAAAACTGGAAACCAAGAATGTAGAAGTACATCACTAACAGATTTTGGATTCAAACTAGGGTACTGTTCCCTGTCCATAGGACCACAATCTCCTCCAAAGGGAAAGAGACATGCATACAGATCTCATTCCAGATCTTTCTGTTACATAATGCACCTCACTTTTGGCCTTGGCTTAGTCTCCAGCCTGGGAGCCCAATTTTACAACTAGTGGGTCTGATGCTGAGGTGTTTGGGGCATGAAAAAAAAAAAGAGCTCTGGAGGATTACACGGGGCTAGAGTTTCAGGATTCTCTTACTGACAAATTATTCTTGAAGGTTTTTTTCCCAGAAGCAACATGGTGCTTCACTTCACATATTGAAACAGTTCACAGGAACTGAAAACAATAAGCTTTTCCCATTCCTTTCGTCCTCTCACCCTCCTTTCCTCCCTTCCTTCCATTTATCCAACAAATATTCACTAAATGTCTGCTATTTGCTGAGGCCGAAACATTTAATATTGCTTAACACTGAGGCTCATCTTTTATGAAGGCCTGTATAATTTCTCATGAATCCTAATATTTCTCTTCTCCACAACAATCTCACCTTTGTTATTTCATCAAAACGTTGGTTTCTTTAAGCAGCTGTTAAATTGTTTGAAACCCTATAAAAAGGATTGTAAAGTGGATTAACATCAGCCCATTTCCCCCTGTTGAAGATCTGTATTAATGCTTCATATGAGTAAAATGAAACTCTAACCTCAGATACATTCCAATTATTTTGTTATTTGGGGAAATTTTGCTGTTTTGCTTTTGTTTTGCCAATGATGAGGCTATGTTGCATTTAGAAAAACAATTTTTGGGACAGATTTTTGAAAAAAAAAATATATACACATATATACATATTAAAATTTAAAAATTGAGGCATCTTATTTTTTGCTGGCACTATCTCTCTGCTTCATTAAGGCTCTATTTCTTCATCCTTGCCCAGGAAAACTGCTCCTATCTCCAAAGGCAAGTTTGAAATTCTATTAAACTTAAATTGCTCAGTTACTGCAGGATTCAGACATGCATGCATGTGTGCTTGTACCACACCCCCCACCTTCCACACTGCCCCCACACATGTATTTTGGAAAAAAAGTGAGAGCCAAGTGGTAAAAAGGCATAATACATAAAAGAGAAAATGAAATTTAAAAAGAAGAGGAGATAACAACCTGAGAAAAGGAGCACCAGAGAACAAGGGTGTGTTAATGCACAGTCAGCTTTTGAATTGAGAAGTCTGAAAGAGCAAATAGCTTCTGAAGCAAATACGCATGACACGACTATAGATTTCTGGATAATTAGGCATGAGAAATGGTAAGTGATATATTCACCTACTGCATTTATGTTCTTTTTAAGGTAACCAGGAGTTTTTCTTTTTTTTTTTTTTTTTCTTTTTTCAGAAGATGGTTTGAGGCATGGGTGAGGATAAAACTGAAAAGAGTGATACAGATTCTTCTAAAATAGTTTTTGGCCAAAAAATAAAAATAAAAAAAGATTTTGGACAAAAACAGGTCGATTAATTTGACTGCTGAAGTGGCCTCCTAAGTTTCACTGAGTACCCAACATAAGGTACAGATTTCTTAAAGGACTCAAGTTACTTCTTTGATTTTTGAGTTTCAGGAACATATATCAATAGCAAGTACAGAAGTACAGAAATATTTATTCTTACATTTCTTTTTTTTTTTAAGATTTTATTTATTTATTCATGAGAGACACAAGTAAGACACAAGCAAGTACAGAAGGAATGGCTGAGAGGATTGGCTTTGCTGTCAAAGATTGGCTGATGTTAGAGTTGGAAGGCTCATTGGTTTCTAGTATGCAGACTCTCACTGCCTGCCATATGACTTCTTCATACACAGGAGCGTAAGATAGGGAGTCCTGCCCCCTTTGTGAACTGGTCATTGGTCTATCATGTTTTTTCCCCCCATTGGTGCCCTGAAAATATTTATTTCAGGCAACTGCCCCTATTTTAGCTAATCTTCTCTATAAACACTCTGTGACACACTACAAAGTAACTACAATAAATCAATCATGCTTTTACAAAATATCTATTAGTATTAATTGACTAGTTCCATCCTTGAAGCAGCTTCAACATTCTAAACGTGTTAGGAGCTCTAGTGAACAAATGAGAACATAAAATCTAGTCTTCAGCAATTTCCGGATTAATCTCTTATTAGAGAAACCAGAGTAGATACAAGACCTAGACAAAAGTGAATGCTGGGATCCCTGGGTGGCGCAGCGGTTTGGCGCCTGCCTTTGGCCCAGGGCGCGATCCTGGAGACCCAGGATCGAATCCCACATTGGGCTCCCGGTGCATGGAGCCTGCTTCTCCCTCTGCCTGTGTCTCTGCCTCTCTCTCTCTCTCTCTGTGTGACTGTCATAAATAAATAAATTAATTAATTAAAAAAAAAAAAGTGAATGCTATGTAGTGGTGAAGAATTTTGGATAAGCAACTGGAATAGTCAAAGTCTGGAATCCTTAGTGTTTCCAAAAAACGTCATCTGGGCATTTTCCTGGGAGGCTCTAATGGTACCCATCCAAAGATCTGCTCTACATGCTTTTGTTCAGAGACAGTAAACTGTAAGTGAAAGTATGTATTATTGATACTCACAGGAGGAAAACTAGCCATTGCTATCTGCTGTCCACTTCTCTTCTCCTGCCCACCAAGTCCGAGCTGGATTCGTCCACTGTTCAAGCCTCCTAGGGACATTTTCTGAAGTATTCCATGCTGTTCTGTCCCTTTCATGGTTCTATGACCTCTCTGCATGGCCGAGATTTTTCCTTATTATAGGGCAGTGAATAGCTCCCAGGGTAGAGTGTTGTCTCTTTTGTCCCCTCCTTTCATTCACATATGGGCATATTCCTTCATTCACTCCCCCAGTGAGCACCCATTAAGAACCTTCTATAAGCAGGTACTAGATTCTTGGGATACACCAGGGAACAAAAGAGATAAAGAGCTGAACCTTTGAGGAGTTTAAGTTCTAGCAAAGGGAAACAGACTGCTAATAATAAACATACTAAAAGATCTATGTAGCATGGAGAATTGAACCATTTAATGGAAAACAAATGGGAGGGGAGTGAGCAGAAGGAAGGAGGAGCAACAGGTTGCATATTAAACAGGGTTGTCAGTAGAGGCCTAATTGAACATCTAAGATCTGAGAAAAAAAGAAGCATTAAGAGGCCAGGAGGGTTGAAGCAGGATGAGCAAGGAAGAGCATCAAGACAAATGAGGTCAGAGAGGGAAGAGAGGAGACACATGATGTAGATGTAGGATTTTATAGCTCTTTGTAAGGACTTTGAATTTTATTTTCAGAATTTGCTTAATCTATAAATCCATATTATGAAATAAAGCTTTGAAAAAAAATCATACTAATTTGCAGACTAATTTTGTTTGTTTATACAAAAAACATATGACATTTTTTCCCTTCTGATTTGTGACATGAACTGATTTCAAAAACCTATTCTCTATACCTGAATTAAAATAAAAATTTTATCTTTTGAATTTAGGGGAAAAAATAACCTTAGAACTATCCTCAAAAATATTTATTCTTAAAAAAATATTTATTCTTACATTTCTTTTTTTTTTTAAGATTTTATTTATTTATTCATGAGAGACACACAGAGAGAAAGCCAGAGACACAGGCAGAGGGAGAAGCAGGCTCCATGCAGGGAGCCCCACGTGGGACTCGATCCCAGGATTCCAGGATCATCCCCTGGGCCAAAGGCAGGCACAGAACTGCTGAGCCACCCAGGCATCCCCTATTCTTGTATTTCTTCAACAACATCCAAGAGAAGGACTGATTGTACTAAATCTATGCCTGACCCCGTCACTCTCTACCTTAAATTCTAACTAGGGTTGTAATGGCTGATGAATGGCTCCACAGCTCAAGTAAAAACAATGGGTAAAAGTTATAAGACCAATAGTCACAGTTAAACACTGGACAAGGCATCTCAAGAGGTCTAAATATGGAATACAAAGCAGGAATCTCCTCAGTAGTGAATATATTTAAACAGAAGCATGGTGACCCTCTAACAAAAATTTAGAAGGACAATTCCTATCTTGCCAAATGGATGGCGAAGACTACTTCTTAAGAATTCTAGAATTTCAACAGACTTTTCTTGAATATTTATTATGAATCGATATTTCTAAGAACATTCTATATAGATTATCTCATATAATCCATACTACTCTCAAATCTTTTAGTCTGGTAAAATCCAGACTACTGTGCCTACTTTATAGGAGAGGCAAATGTTAATGTCCAATTTTATAAAACTAGTGAATTAACGGGGCAGTATATAAATTCATATTGGTTTTATTCTAAATCCTCTGTATTTTTGTTGTTGTTATTCCTTCCATACCAGCTCTTAGAAACCAGAATCTGAAAATAGTCTACAATCTAACCTTTATCTGATTAGTACTTTACTTATTTCCAGAATCCATTCTGCTCAGTAGTCATATATTAAGTTCCTCACATGCTCAAGACATTGTTCTAGTGCTTTGAGACACAAGTGGAAGACAGACATGGAAGATAATCATTGCAAGTAGATGATTAGAGAAGAAGAATTACCCCTTGGGTACTTTGATTTTCATCTTAATTCAATTTCCTAAGTACACTCTCTTTCTTCTTTCTTTCTTTCTTTCTTTCTTTCTTTCTTTCTTTCTTTCTTTCTCTTTTTAACTTCAGTGTCTTTTTTTTATGCTGCCTATAAGACTATCATCTAATTATACAATGGATAAATACCTCAACAGCTTTATTACTCAGCTGTAAATAGAAACACTACTGAACCTACCCTTAATGAAAGCAAACACACAACTAGGACATTTACTCACTTATGTAACTAAAAGAACAGAATTTGAATTAGTCTCTGGGTCACTGGGCCCACCAATTGATATGATGTCATTTCCTGCCTCATGTTCCCTTTCCCACTCTCTCTGATTCACTCCTTTACCCATCTCTCTGCCTGACTTATCTCTACCTCATTTAATTATCTCTTATTGTTAGAAAACATTTCTTAGGCAGCAGGGTCCAGGCTTGCAAGTAGTTAGGGTTCAACTCCTTGACCTGTAAGATAAGGCCTCTTACCGTCCAGTTCTAAATTTTAAAAATTTCCCAAAAGAGGACACTAAGAAGGCCAGCTTGACCTAGTCAGTAGGGTACTATGAATGGTTCAGTGTGGTCATAGAACAAACATGGGTCACAGGATAAACATGAATGCAAGGGCCATGGGATAGGAAATCCCACCAGAATCATACAATTAAGCTTGTAGAGAAACAGTTCCTCCAAGGCAAAGGGGGTTTGGTAGAGGAGCCCAACAATTAAGCAACACATATCCATTACAAGTCTCATATGAGATGCTATCATCTTCATAGTGTCTCCTGAGCCACACCACATGTATGATTTTTGCCCTTCTAAAATCCCTGACATATTAGCCATCTAGAGTTTCAAATTGTCGTGTACAGCTATGTTTGTCCCATAAGTGATACAGATCTTTCACATGAAGTTCTGGGCCAGACTCATCATTTAATTCCCTGAAACTTGTGAAAGAATACTCCTCCTAAAAGGAGAGCCTACCAAGCACATTTTAATGGGAAATAGAGAAAGGAGCTTGTGCTGGGGAAGAAGGACATTAACTCTTTTATTGACCCACAAATTCATTTATTCAAAAATGTTCATTGAAAGGCTACCATTTACCTGGCATTATGCTAGAAGCCGATGAAATAACAATGACAAAACCCAGGTGTTGTCCCTCTTCTCCTAGAGCACACATACCAGTGGAACTAGATTTTTAGAAAACAAGCAAATAAGCACAGAGTGATGAAGTAACTTTGGAATTAAGAAAAAAGATTCCTAGGGTGCTATGTGGGGAGTGACTAAGTCATCTAACTTGGATTGTGGGATGAAGGAAAACTCATTTGGGGAAGTGAAATTTGAGCCAAACCCCAAAAGCTGAGTAGTAAACATGTAGGTGAAAAATAGGAACAAAATGGCCTAGATGAAGAAACACCATTTGTGAAAGCTTATAGCCTTTCAGCATTTTAAAGAAACTGCAAGAGAGCCCATGTGGTTGGTGTTCTTGGGAGTACAGAAGCACACTACATTTCACCATTTCTTTGCTCTTCCATGCAATGAGTTTTTCCAATCTTTCCCTGGCTCTCACAGGAGGGATCTCGACAGCCAGGTCACCTGAGAGGTCCCTGTGGAATGCAGGACAGCGATATTGAGACTGACTGGGGCACCAAGGCTATATATTTGCCAACTTCACTCTATTGCCAATGGCAAAATGACAAGTTCTGGAAACAGCACCAAGGAGACTTCATTTGACAATCTAGACATCTAGTTCATCCCCTTTAGAACTGGGACAAATCACTAACCATGTTTGAATTTTCTGTTCTTGTCTGTAAATTGGGGATGCTTCCTTACAAAGTTGTTTTCAAGCTTTACATAATGTAATGCATGTGACTTTAAAAGATCAAAAACAGTATGCCAAGGGAAATATATGAGACTCAGGACTGGTTTTCGTATATTTAGCATTCAGGTTAAACCCCTGCACATTGCTTGCCCTCACAACAGCCCCACTGATACTCCAGATCTGGAACTGAAGCATAAGCTCTGTGTGTGTGTGCGCGTGCATGTGTGATCTCGTGTTTTGGCTTGTGTGGTGTGGGTGGGACGCATGCATTTGTTTGTGATGTGTATATGGCATGAATATGTGGTGTCTATGGATGCATACGCCTGCATGCATGTATGTATGCCTGTGTGTGTGGCACAAGAAAGTGTAATGTAGGGAGATACATATAGGCTGAAGTCAGGGATCCATTTTCTGGAAGTACCCAACTTCATCCCAATTCCTAGGGGTGTCCTAGAAATGGCACATTACTAAACCCAGAGATTGCCAGCTTCAAAGTAAGCCTTTGCTTTCTAATAGTTTGATAGGAGTCAAACCAGAACCCTCTGGGAAGTAACAGAGGTTGTGCTGCCCAGGCTTAGGGTTGCCACCCACCCTCTTAAAACACTGCAGGTGCCTAAAAGGCTATACCAGGAAAGAGAGGCCATAGGCAGGTATATGGTCTCAAACCTCCACTGTAGCAAGACCTCTTTAGGCCAACCTTGGGCCAACAGAAGCTGGAGAGAGGAGACTAGGTTTATGAAATCAGCTATTATGATGCCAGTCAGAAGAGAAGCAAGTATATTCTTCAGGTTTTCTAATTAATCCCCCTTTACTCAACTGTGTAGGAATCAGCAAACATTTGTAACCTAGGATTCCTACAATCCCTAGATTAGGGGACAGCAAACTGGAAAACTATGCAAGACCTAGAACCATGTGCAGTATTTCTCTGATTGCCTGTCTACAGGGCTGGCATGGAGGAAGAGGGTGTTCCAGGAGCAAGAGTGTCAGGCATGACTTCACACAGTCTCTGCACATACATTGTATTGACTATACCTCCAGAACACACTAGAAGAGATTTTTAAATCTAAAGCATTGTCCTCAAGTTCTATTCACTATACACTAGAGCACAAGTCCATCTTTGTAGGAAAAAGGAGAAAAAAAGGTATAGTTCTTCCTAACAGGAAATTCACAGTGTAATGGAGAGACAAAGAGTGCCAGCTAGATGGAAAAATGATCCTGGATTAAGTTCTCAAATTTGAAGTACAGAGAGGAAATCCATTAAGAACATCTTTATGAATGGGGCTTGAGCTTGGCCCTACAAATAGATGGATTTTTTTAGCCACACTGGCTGACAGTGGGAGAGAAGGCAGAGAGAGATCACTTGGATAGGACAGATTCTGTACTTAGGAAAATATGATTTTTTGAAACAAGGTGTTTTTCTTTTAGGTTCCCTAGTTAACTCTGAGGCTTCCAAGGGCCTACAATAATGATACTTGGAAACTAAAATGGTAAATACAGACCCAGAATCTAAAAAGAAAATTAAAGCATCAAAATCATAAGTATTTCATTACATCTATAAAACATAGAATCACTTTCACTCATCAGCTCTATCTCAACATACAAATGTGATGTTTGATGTAATGTTTGGTATGATGAATGGTGAGACACCCAAAAGAAAGAGTGGCCAGGAACAAGAAGGTCTCAAACAGGCCCTGCTTTAAAGGATAGACTCCAAGGGGTACCCTTGGAGAAAATGTTACTTTTCTAGACATTGTTCTCTTTATCTGAAAAAATAATAAATGGGTTTTCTAAATTGGGCTCTCCAGAGGCTTGGGCATCATCAAACCACAAAGGAACCATCCAAATTTTACAAATTCACAGAGAGATAATTTAATTCAAGTCTTGGAGTAAAGCAGTCAGATTACATAGTATCTGAGGCTTGTAGTGTATTCAATCACTACTATCTTGGAGGGAAACTTACATAGTTTTACCTGAATGTACATGCAGATCCTGCTAACAACAATCTACAAAACCTAACCAGCTGTACACTGTTGTTTCCGTAAATGTTTTGTTATGAAGATGAGAGTTGCAAACAATGGAAAAAACCTCAGTGATACATTTAGAATTGTGCTGAAGCCAAGATTCGGGGACACAGACATATGTCACTTGTCTGCATTGCCTTCACATGTCTATGTGCTCCCACAGCTATTTAACAACTGTTGTTGCTACAAATTTTGTAGCTCCTTTGACATGTTAAACACTTTTACCTGAATTTGGCAGATAGGTAAACCAAATCTAAGAGGTAAAATTGAGTGTAAGGTCACAGAGCTGGTTTTAAAGGAGGAGCCAGTCTCTTATCTACTAATCCTAGTCATTCCCATGATGTCCTCCTGTCCCAGAGTTCTATGGGGTACTAATTCTTTTTGTTAGTACCGTGTGTGTGCGTATGTCCTAATAGGCTAGCATATTTGTAAATTTCTAGGAGTGATATGCAGTATATACTATTTCCCAGAGTTATTTAACTAAATATCATTTATTTCTAGCTACTCCAAAGAACACATTTTGAGAAATTTTTCTCCCTCCATGAAATCTCTATTAATCTCAGAAGAAAATAAGCCCCCACCATAGGCCTTACCATACCTGGCATATTTGATTATATTGTTGATAATGATACACAATCATTTCAAATCTGTTTTCTTTTCTCTAAGAAATTTGCAAAACCAAGTAAGAGATGCCTAATGCAGTTTGTTTAAGAAACCCCGATTAGTGGTTCAGACAGATGCTTTCTGGAATAACAACCAGTGAGCTGTGACTGGAACGCTATGAAATGTTCTGCGCATAAAATGAATCCTTATGCATGGAAAGTCAATATCTGTTGTGAGTGGTTATCGTCTGGTGGTTAGTTTGAAGGGCTGGGAATTAGAGTAGCTCATTCCAGCTGAGGCTCTCACTCCTCAACCAAGAAGCAGGCGCCAAGAAGTTTACACAAACCCAAATGTGTTACGTTCTGGCTTTGTCCCAAGTTAGTACAAAAGGCACAGCCCACACCTTTGGAGTACTTGCCATATGCAAAGAGTAAACTTTGCCAAAAGGGAGCAGGATTTCTCTTCAAAGGCAAAAAATGCTTTATAGAATCCCCCAAAAGAGTCTTGATATTTCATTCTGTATAGAGCAGGGAATATGGTAGCCACTCGATCTACTTTATTAGATTGAGTAATGCTGAACTTCTTTTACTGAGACAAAAAAGTTGCTTTATGCCTTTATATGATTTTCCTATATCAATGGTATACATTTTAGACCAGAAGCTCTAAGAAGGCGGTGACCATGGGGTCTTCCTGATATCAAATCAAATACTAGATTCAGTTTATTCAGAAAGAAGCAGCTAGTCCATTTACATGAAATTTTGGAAGTCAACTGGAGCTATTCCAATCACTAGCTTAACTTTTCATCCATGAGTTAGATAAGTGAGGAACTTACATGCTTATAAGGAACCTATTCCACCAAGACTTATTATCTGTTCAAAATAATTCTCCTAAGTTTTATCCATGGAAATGCACTGGTTATTTACTTATCTTTGCAAACCGTTTAGCTGGTTCTTCTCCTTACAATGGTTCTCTGTCTCTCTGTGAATATCTGCTATCTTGGTGATTATTTCTCTCCCCCTTTCTCTCTCTCTTTTTTCCCTTCTCCCATCCCAGTTCTCTCCCTCTCCCAATTTTTGGTGATGGTTAATGGCCAATCATTATTGGGCTAATAACATGAGAAACATGCCTAGGAAAGTACAAGAAATTTAAGAGGTAATTTTTTAAAGTAGCCACTGTGTGATTCTCCTGTGGTCCTGTGGCCATACCCTAGTATCCTTAGATTCCATGTTTTCACTGGAGGAAAACCTTAGCTTTCACTGTCATTAAATGCAAGAAGGTGTTCTGTAGTGCTGAACCAGACCTGGATAGAATAATGGGAATTCACAGAACCAGAAAGCAGTTGAGTTTGGAGAAACTTTAGGAGACATTTAATCCAGTACACATTGTGTAACAGTTACAACTATGGGATCTTGAGTGGAGACTATGTTCAAATGTCCTGTTATTTTCTAGCTCTGCTATGCCTTTCAGGAGGACTACAATTTTCTTTGCTTTGGCTTCATCTATTAAATGCAGATAATCATAATATATATTTCAGAAATCCCTGCATTGATTAAATTAGTGTTGCATCTGGCATGTGGCAAATATAAATATTAGCTGCTATTATTATTATCACTTAGTAATAATAATCATTGTTATTAATGGTGGATGTAGTAGCAGTAGTAGAAATGGTGCTATTTATTATAAGAGGAAACTGAGGTAGACAGAGGTTAAATGGATTTTTTAAAGTCATAAAAATAAGAGGGGACAGAACAGCTTAACTTTAAAAGTCATGACTCATCTCAAATTTGTGTCTAAATGTCATCTCTTGGCATTCTCCAGCTCTGCCATCCATTTCCCACATTCAGGAGCCATGCCTGACTTGTGTATTTTCCACCTCCTAGGCCTAGGATACCACTGTGACATGGCAGGAGGTTCTCACTACATATAAATGAATAGGGTCACACACTTGTCATAGGGTCAAGGCTAAGGGATGAAATGAATCATGAAGTTGCATCCAGAGGACTTAAAATATATTATACTTCAGATTCTGAGGATAGAAAATGATGATGCTTTCTTGGAATTTTCAGAGTTTTAGAGAAGTAAAGATAATGCACTTCAGACATAAGTCAAAACTAGAAAGAGAGCAAAGGGGCCAAAACCAGTGAAACAACAGCAATACATACATGAAAAGAAATATATAAATTTCAGGCAAGCCAGTATTAAAGAGTTTATGGTTATGTACTGCAAAAATTGCATAATCCATTCATGCATATAAACTTTGTTTAGCTAATGTGATTGTTTTATATTTAAGGCTTTTCTTTTTACTTTTTTCATTTCTCCTAATTTTTGAAAACTTGCTAACAAGGATTGTGTCTTCATTTCAGGTAATTGTTTGAGTTTAACGGTAGCATCTACTTAGGTCAACTTAATTCTAACCAGTATTTTATCTTTTAACATGCTGATAATGAAGCAAAGTAACAAACAGTCAATTAAATATGTTTGAAAAATAATTTGGCAAAATTCTATATATTAATTAAATTGTATTCACTTTTTATAAATACCAAAAAATCTTTATTTACAGTTAAAAGAATAGAAATGTAAAGATTAAAGATTTTTGTTACTACTCTGGGATCCATATATTTGAATAGTGAGACTTTTCTTTTTTTTTTTTTAATATTGAGACTTTTCTATCACTACTTAGATAACTCTAGAACTTGCATTCTCAATAGAAATGAAAACTGGTTCCTGAGGATGAAAAAAATTTTACTCTTTCTATGTATAAAGTGTGGATATACATATAGTACATATATAGAAAACAGTATATTATCAAATGAACTTTTCATGGGGAGAGCAATTCGGAAAACATTTTCTAAAAGGCTCCATAAAGAGGTAAGCTGATAGCCAAGAATGATTGAGAAATGCTGGTCTGAAATGTCAAAACCCAAATCTTATCTGTTCTATCCTGTTTTGACTCAGAAAAAAAGAGCATTTTGCTTCCTAAACACCCCCTCCATCACACAGTAGTTTGTTCTTAACCTATCTTTACTAAGTTTTCCCATGTTCAAAAACAGAGTTTGGAGGAGAAGATATCTAGGTGTGATTCCCACTTAAAGTTCTAGTTGCATATTCTGTGCAACATAACTGATCTCTCCTAGTTTGTGTTTTCTTTAAATCCACACAGTGAAATAATAGCACCCACCATACACGAATGTTAAGAAGAATTAAACAAGGTAACACAGGACAGTCATTTAGCTCAGGGTTTGGCACAGGCTGGGCACTCAGGGTGAGTGTAGCCTTGAGAATTACATATGTTCTAATTTTTAGTCTTGGATTGCTATTTCCACAACGAGGCTGTAACGACCATGCTCTTAAAGCTTAATCAAAACCAATTTAGAACCTTCCCACTGAATGAAAGGTGACTGCATTTCATAATCTGGCCCTCCCTCATCCAATTCTTTTTTGACAATATTTCAATCTAAACACATTACAAAATAAACCGACACATACACATATATATGTCTAGGTACGCATGCAGATGTATATATGTTTATATAAGACAGACCAAGATCAAAAAGCACTTTGGAAAAAAGGTGATTAAAAAGGAAAGTTAGCAGCATTGTTCAAAAAATACTTCGGTATGGCAGAAGGGTAGGATTCACTGCCTGTTTTCCGATTCTGCATAAGAGTGAGTATACCATGAAAAGAGATACCAATCATACTTCATTAGAGCAATACTGCAAAAAATTCGAATTATTTCATCTTGTAATGATTTTTTTCTGTGAACCATATTTACCCTTGGCATGAGCTGGAGCTAAAAACAAAACAAAACAAAACAAAAAAATCCATCAAATATTTATAGGGCACTCAGAAATTTATAGTGACTTCAGAAATGAAAAGATGTTTTCCGATATACTTAACTCCATATTTCCTTTCCTCCTCCGAGATGATTTGTTTATTGTAACTGCCGTTTGCATAGCATTTTATTTCTCTGCTAGAGTGGCAGCTGAATGGTGATACATGAAAGCTGGGAAAGATTAGGAGAGCTGACCGGTAATGCTGGAAAGCAGAAACCAAACTTGGAAGAGCTGGGCTTGTACAGAACTGGACATCATGCCTTCTCACCTAGAATTCTAACAAAATGTACTCTTCTATCAACTGCTTTTTTTAAAAAGCCATAATTAAACAATAATTAAGGAATTTATTTTATTTTAGAGACTTCCATGTTTTATAAATAGCCAAGAAAGAGAACATTTATTATATAGTATTATTAATTGTAGATGATTTGTTGTGACCAGATCAACAAAATGCTATTATGTAGGCCATTCCCCCAGGGAATTAAGAATGACTTTGTTATGCAAAATGCTACCTTGTAAAGCTTCATGCCAGAATCAGATTTTACTATGACAGCACTTTATTCTACATCGCAAGCAGCACAGAGCCCTGCTCTCTGACCTGTACTGAAAACATGAGGGGAAAGAATACTTATTGCCCCCCTTGCTACTCTTAGAGAAAACAAGACTCTGAACCAGGAGTCTCAGAGTCCAGCTTACAATTAACCTTAGAAAATCCACTTACCATATTGTATTTCGATTTTCACACCTGTATAGTGTTGATAATTCCTGATTTAACGACTTCCCAGAGTTATTGTAAAGCAAAAGTGTTGAATAAAAATGGTTTGTCCCAAAGTATGCAGTGACAGACATGTATGAGGAGCTAAAGCAATTCTTTTATTGAGCAATGACATGGATGGGACAAGGGTAGGGCTGGGCTGCCCATCAGAGTTGATATTAAAAATACAAAACAAGAGGCCAAGCTGCAATGTGGATGGAGTAGGTGCTGGAGAGGTGTATCAGGGAGTATCATCAGGACCCCAGCCCTGGCATTTTGTGCCATGATAGCTAGCTCATTCAGGACATATTCTGAGCTTCCCTCGAATAATCAGTCTCTCTAGACATCCCTGTCATCCCTTCTCCTTTGGGTGGGGGAGTCATCTCCTTCAGTGTCTGCCAGAGACAGAAGAGCTTATTACATTACCCTTATTAAATTTCCTTTTGCTCTTCAACTCTCATTGTCTATGCCCTCTCATTTCTATCAGGCTTATAACATTTAATTTCTCCTTTCCTCTGCTATCATTGAGTTCAATTTTCATCCCAATTGTGAGGCTATAGGATGTAGCTTCCATTCCAGTGGGAGTTCTCCATGGGGGCTTTCAGAGTGACAGCCTGACTTATTAATATCATTACCGATTAATCATTTTAAGTGCAAGAAATATGTTCAATACTCCTGTTTGAACTTTCCAAGTATCTATGGCTTCTGAATTAAATGAGACTTGGTTTTACTCCGCATTCATAAAGGCTTCTTTTTTATTTCCCTTGGCCACATCTTCCTAGATTTGTGATCAACCAATGGCAATGAGTTCTACAGTAGATTAAACTGTGGGTTGGTCCTTTTTTTAGAAACCTGAAATAGTTCATCCATTCCTTTGGATATAGTTGAGATTCTCTGGCTAGCTCTCAGCACTCTTGATAACCAGTTCAACAAAATCGTAAGAATTTCTCAGGGATATCTCTACCTTGTCATATTTACTTGCCACTATCCTATTAATTTAGTTAGGATTATTCTGAAGGCTGCCTCATTCCCACTAGCATGTTTTCACATCTTTGTTTTTTAATGTCCTCTCATCTCTTAAAATCCTACTCACCACCTACAGTGCTGCTAAAGTACTGGTCTTCCCCACACAGCTGTGGTGTCTTCTCTCTACACATATTTGTCATACAAAATTCAGTACTATCACTTATTGTCTCAATACATTAGCTAATTTGTCCATTGGTATTGCCTCCCTCACTTTATCTTGTAATTTCTTTGAGGTCAATTTATGTGGAATAGTCTTTTCTCCTGGCTTATAGGTTTCATAGAGTTGGGCAGAGACAGGCACAAGGATGCCAGACACTCATGTGCAATAATCAATGCTTGTGAAGCACTTGCTTTGCAGGCTGGCTTGGCTCCATACCCTTAACTATTAGAGCAGGATGATCTATTGCTGAGCCTATTTTAAACACTTCCACAGAATCAGTAGGCTTGTATATGTCTAGAGCAGGGGTCCTACTCACATCCAAGAATCTTTTTTTTTTTTTTTTTTTTTTTTAAGATTTATTTATTTATTTGAGAGCCAGGGCCGGGGTGGGGGGGAGCAGGTGATGTGTGTGTGTGTGTGTGAGAGAGAGAGAGAGGGAGAGAAGTGGACTCCCTGCTGAGCATAGAGCCCAAAAGGCTTGATCCCAGGTTGGGATCAGGACCTCAGCTGAAATCTAGAGTTGGTGGCTTACCTGACTGAGCCACCCAGGCACCCCTCACATCCAAGAATCTATAGGGTGTTGAAGAATAGGTTTCAAAGATCTTATTAGCACATTAGAAATTAAATGCAAAATTCTGTCCCTTATCCATTGTCCTTCCCACCCACAAGAATTCACAGCTTCGAACCTACTTTCAAAGGAGTCTATGACTTCGAGGGCATTAAGAGCCTTCATACTGAGCCTAGGAGGATACTGCCAAAGCCAACCATTGCACGTGGAGGTGGGGGAGGGTGGCCAATAGGAAGAAAAAGAGATTGGAAAAGAAAATGATTCCAATTTTGTTCCAAATTCTCGCCTTATTTCTTAGTGAATTTAAGCTGTTGTATCAGGGAATGCCTGTCCAGGTCTCTTACAACAGATTTCTATAGTTATCTAGGCAGAAATGTTCTTATTTGCAGGCCCCCATTCTTCCTACAGGGAGTCTTCCTCCCACTCCAGTCCAAGCCCAAAGCTTATCAGCAGAGCTGTACCCTAAGGCTGTGTCCTGGTGGGGTGGAATGCCTAAAGCAAATCCAGAATTAAGGAGTTCCACAGGGAGTAGCCCTGGAGGGGCATTAAGGAAACGGGGCTCACATTTTCCCTCTAGCAACAATCCTGTTTCCCCACCAACCCTTCAGGCTGAGGAGTAAGGCTCAGCGTGAATTAGTATCTCAAAGCAAGCCTGCCAACCAGGTCCACAGTAATTGTCTTTTCTTCTTGTTTTAGGAAAAGAAAACCTCATTTCTGATTTTCCCCTAGACTATAGCTCTCATTCTCCTATCTGCCTGGGCTAATGCACTCCAAAATTGTTTTTTTCTCACACTTCTGATATTCATCCTTTACTTGGTCTCCCTCTAGGTTAACACTGACTTTCTGGGGGTCTAGGATGGGGGAGGGAGTAGATGCATTATGCTGATAAAGTTCTATCTCTCTTTCCTCCTAGAGTGGCAAATCCCAGTTCTCAGGAAGGCTCTTTCACAAGGCTTTTAAACACCTGAACTGCTCCTTTGAGGATCAGTGAATGTGGAACACAGCCTTAGATTATAAAACATGGAAGTAGAGACAAAGTAAAGTTTGCAAAATTGTCCTGTTAAACTTAGATGGGAGGTTTACTCGCCCTTCTTGACACCTACTCCTCCTTTTACCTCTAGTTCTCAAGATCTCACCTGCTTCCTGGTCTGAGAATTTCATGTCTCGTGAAAGGCTGAGCAATTTTCAAACTGCCACCAGCAAGAATGCAGAACATTCCAGTAGAATGTGCTGTTGATTCCTGTGGTCAAATGTACACAATTCCCTTAGGAGATCAATAGGTTAACAACTCCCTGGACCCTCAAATCCAAGTATCCGAAATTCTCCAGGGGCTCTTTGGTTGTGAAATAGGATCACAATTAAAACTTACTTTTATCAAAACTTGTGGTTAGAAATGACAAGTTTTAGAGAAAAGGACAATCTCTAAGAGGATGAGTGCTTGCTTTAACCTATGGCAATTATAGTCAACTAAACTTCAAACACTATTTCTATTTATGTTCCCTGGCCCTATTTACCTCTCTCCCAGCTGTTGCCTGTCTTGAGGACCCATCTGGGCACCTTAATATTACGGCTTGTGATATTTGCAGCCATTTTTCCCTTAAAAGGCATCTTTCCACATCAGGTGACAGAGTAATTTTAAATATGGGCAAGTTTACACTTAAGAGGAAGATAAAGAAAGTAACATGTTGATGGTGAGATAATACTATTGGGTTTATGTGTCTTCTCATTTATTGGATTTGTTTGAATTAGGGTAAATATACAAATTGGATATGAGTTTTAACAAAATAATCAAATTGAAACACATTCCATGAAATGTTTTTTGTTCTTTTGTGGGGATTTTTTTTGGAGGGGTTCTTTTTTTTTTTTTTTTTTTTTTGAAGTATTTACTAAATACTCTGGGATGTTGAAGGAATTCCAAATTTGGTAGACACAGTGAATCTTCCCAAAGAGTTATCTTTATACTTAGAAATAATAGATCTTTATACTTAGTTATCTTTATACTTAAAAATAAATTAATGGCTAAGGCGCATCCCTCTCAAAAGAGTCAAAATTACTTTCAATGAGGACAAGGAGACAGATGAGCAGCGAACAGAGAAAATGCTATATGAAGACAGCAGAGGTCAGGGTGATGCTTCAACAAGCCAAGGGATGCCAACAATTGCCAGTAATCCACCAGAAACTAGAGCAGAGGCATGGAACAGATCCATCCAGCCTTCATAAGAAATAAACCCTGCTGAGACCTTGATCTTGGATTTCAAGCCTCCAGGTCTGGGAGACAATACATGTCTGTTGTTTAAGCAAAAAAAGACCCCCAAAACAAAACAAAACAAAACAAAACAAAAAACAAAACAAAAACAAAACCCCAAAAAACAAAATAAACCTTCTAATGGAATTGATAAGTTCAATTTCAGCAAATTCCTGAACTACATATAAACCCATTTACTAAGTTGATTTATGACCATAAATCATAAATGGCTGAAGCTTCTTGGTTAATAATTATTTTTTCCCTATTAAACTAGCAAAGGAAACCAAATAACTAGTCTCAGAAACTGCCAATAGTTCTATTTCTGACTGTAAATCTCTTTCTCAAGTCTTTACACCTTTGGGAATAGACAGAAGCACAAAAAAGTCAGTATATTTCAATAAATGGGCCAAATGACCCCAATACATTTGGAGGCATATCCTTGTTCATCTCTGTTACTTATTTCTTAATGTCCTTTCCCAATTTCATGTGGCATTGGGACTTAGGTAAGAATCTGAATGGGCAGGTGACCAAAGACCAGAAGTCATCTTTATAATGTGCAACATGTAATGAGCCCCTAAGGGCAAAAAAGAATCCAGAATGAATAAGGTTAAATTTCCTACCATTATGACAAAACAGTGGCTTGGAATTCATACTAAGTTGAATTTTAGGCGGAAAATGTACTATTTCCATATTTCTCAGTTTGTGGACTAAAATCACACCACTTACCCAAGTATCTCTCAAATCTCTGTAAGTGGCAAACTTTAATGCTGCTCTTGACAGCAGAGTACTCATGTTTTATTCTGCCTGGGTCTTTAATTATCTCCTGCCCAAACTCCCATGCAAAAAAGTTCCATGACTTTCCCTCTTCCTCTTATTGCTTAGATATGAAACAATGTCACAGAGGATAACTATGAAGAATGCTGTGAGAGTTGCAACCCTATCTGAGATGAGAAAATGATAAAGTTGTAGAGTAACTGATTCTTTCTCATCCAACCTAGCCGCTGAACAAAACTATTTAGAACAATCCAGTGCCAGGAACTTAGAGGAGATCTGTGTAGGCTCAGTAAGGAGGTTGACAAGAGCTGAGCTGAGGAGAGGCTATAATAGTGAATGTGGCTCCACCGCACCAGACGAGGAGAGGAGAATGCAGGACCATGGTCCAAGCCTACTTTGGGACACGTTGGCCTTAGGGTAATCTGCGGCTGCTTCCTCTCCTTCATCTCCTGTTACTGATTCATTTCCACATCTAAAGCCAGTTTGCTGACAGTCAACAAAAAGCCTCATGCTGATATGAAGCTGCAAAATCAGAAGTTTGCTTTTTTACTCACCTTCCATTTCTACAACTCCATCTGCCTCTGTGTTCTATAGGTTTCTTTAATGAACAAATAAATTTTGAAACACGTCTTAGGCTCTCAACATGTGTTCAAACTTTGGATAGGTACTAACGGAATACAGATAAGAATAGGGCATTTCTGGGATGCCTAGGTGGTTCAGTGGTGGATCGCCTGCCTTAAGCTCAGGTTGTGATCCCAAGGTCATGGATGGGATCGAGTCCCACATCAGGCTCCCTGTGAGGAGCCTGCTTCTCCCTCTGCCTATGTCTCTGCTTCTCATGAATGAATAAATAAAATCTTTAAAAAAAAAAAGAGTAAGGCATTCCCTTCATCACAGGGAAATGAGAGTGCTGTATGCTACTTGACATTATGCCTGGTGCCCATTTTGAAGATGAACAGAAAAGGTGTGCTACCTGGAAGGAAGGAGCAGAAGTTGCAGGAGACCGAAGGGAACAGCACTGATCTAGGGGGTTCCAGGACCTGGTCAGAAGAGGAGGAGCATTTACCCATGGCAGGGGAGTTAGTGTCACTGGGGGGAGAACAAGGAATGCTAGTGCAACACATCAAGGATAAAGGGTGAGGAAAGGTGATGCTAGAAAGGAGAGAATGGGCTATGGGGCTGAGGCTAAGATGATCAAAGCCAGGCTGGCACAAAAAAATGGGTCAAGACCAATGGTTCAGAACTAAGGCTGTGAACAGCAAGAGAGTGGAGTTTGCCTTTTATGTGGTGCCCAGTGTGTGGCCCTGGTGTAAGGGTGGAGACTTGCCACAACCATTAAGGACTGAAACACATCTATAATGTGCACTTAAGGAACAGACCTTGTTACAGGGCAAGTAACCATTATAAATATTAAAGCACATTATTGCAGTTTTTCTAAATAATTTACCAATGGATTCATCTATGTGTCCTATCCAGGCAAAACATCTTGATGATAATTAAACAATTCAAAAACCTTGGTTTACTTGCATGTTTTGTCTTTAGTAATTTTCATATTAAGGCTTACCTGCCAATCAAAAATCGAATTCCTGGGACTTGTCCCAAACTGCTTCATACCTCTCTGCACTGCTGGGTATTTTCTCACTCTGCATTTTACTCTTCGTACCAATTCCTATGTGCTCTAGCGTTTCTCATTTAGGACGTCAACTGACTGATGTCTTTGGATCAGAAACCTTAGCTTTTTCCCAGTCTATAACTGGTCTTACTCCCTGAATGGCTCTGCATTGAAAGCTTGGCAAACAAACTCATTTAAAGAAATATGGTAGCTCAGGAAAGCCCTAGATAGCCCTGCTGAGCACTGCCCTGGCATCCAGGTCAGATCCTCATCTTGATTCCATCATTCTTCAACATTCTGGGTCCTGTCTCAATATCTTCCTTTAGATAGCATCATGAAATCTCTACCCATAGTTTTGATACTCCTTGTTAGATGAAAATGTTTTCTTTCTTCTCATCACTATGATGAGAAAATAGTGAATTATTATAGCAGAAGTATTTTCCACATTTAAAAATCAAATTACAAGGCTATCTTCATTAACTATACCTCAAATCACAAAGAGCTACAAGCAATTCTTTTTACAGGTGGGGCTTCCATGCTTGCTCACCAAATAGTGTATTACCAGGACAGGCACTATACAGTCTTCAGTGCACTAAATTGAAATGGCCTTGTAAAATTACTTTTTCAACACTTTTCTTAGGTAGGAAGATAATATGCATGCATGAAAAGTTAAATAATAATACAAGGAAACAGTATGAGCAACGTAAGCAGTATATGATTAATTAACCAGCAAGCCCTATAAGCAAAGAATCTTATAGTTTAGAGGAGAGATTAATCAAAACAGGGGTGAAATAAAGAGACTCATTAGGATGGTACTATATGGTTAGATCTTGAACCATGGTGAGGACTGTATAGGTAGAGAGGCAGAAGGGACACATTCCGGGAGAGAAGAGTAGGAGACATTTGTGGAGGGGGGGGAAATAGCATGTTTAAGAGGCTGCAGACTCATTTGTAAAAGAAGCTATCAGAGGCACCTGGCTGACTCTGTTGGTAGAGCATAAGACTCCTGATCTCAGGGTATTGTGTTTAAGATCCATTTTGGGCACAGACATTGCTTTAAAAAATTAAAATAAAATAAAAATAAACAAAAAAGGGGTGTCTGCCTGGCTCAGTTGGTAGAGCAAGTGACACTTGATCTCAGGGTCATTAAGTTCAAGCCCCACAGTGTGTGTGGAACCTACTTAAAAAAAAAGAGGGAGAAGAAGCAGCTGTCAGAAATGTGCATCAAATCTGTTCCCTTCTCTTATAAGGATGATCTGACATGAGTGTCTTTAGAAATTCTGAGGGCTCAGGCAGCCCTGGTGGCTCAGCGGTTTAGCACTGCCTTTGGCCCAGGGCATGATCCTGGAGACCCGGGATCGAGTCCCACGTCAGGCTCCCTGCATGGAGCCTGCTTCTCCCTCTGCCTGTGTCTCTGCCTCTCTCTCTTTCTCTCTTTGTGTCTCTTATGAATAAATAAATAAAATCTTAAAAAAAAAAAGAAATTTTGAGGCTCTCCTCTGTGAATGAATTATACTACCTGAACACCAGCGTTTTCTAATTAGGACCATCTCACCAAAGTAGTGTGGTAAACAGCACCTCTGACTCCTACTGCTTCTGTAGGACTTTGCTTTTCCTTTCTTAAATACCTGCTCTCAAATACTTCCTTTCCAAGCAACTAGGGTAGTCCTATTTCTTCAAAGAATCCTTGTTTCTTTCTGTTTTTTTTTTTTTTTTTAATTATTTACTTATTTATTTTTAGAATCCTGGTTTCAATGGAATATTAACTTAATTTTGGTGGCAACTAGTAATGGTAAAAGCTTTGATCTTTCCAAGCTCTAAAAAGATTCATAGGTTTTCTATAAAAATGCTAAAATACTGACTGCTTTTTAAGGAGACTATAAAGGAAACATACCTCATAAGAAATAATTTGCAAGAACTCAATTATATGACATTATTTGATAGAAGTAAGGAAAGAGAATATTTATTCTTTCACTTAGGTAAAACATCAAATGTAAATGTTAGATATACCAAAATAGGGAACTATGATGAATCCACCTAAGAACAAGACACCCTGAATCATGTGCGAGATTTTGCTGAGTAATAAAATAAGACTAATTAAATAGTGCCATCATCAGTGAAAGGCAGACTGAGATTTACTTACTGGATGGTTGAGAACAGGTATGCGGCTTTTCAAAGGCAAATAAAGGTATGGTTCTATGCCTGGGAATTCCATAATATATAGGTAAGAATTTTCAAGGAACAGAAATTCAAATATACCAAGAGTCAGCTTAGCTTAGGATATAAAAATAGTACCATACAGGTTATAAATATGGAAAAATGATACTTCACCAAAAACATTAAAACACTCTTCCATCCTCCATAGGCAAACAAGTTCTACAAACAATTTTTCAGCAGTGGCCTATAAATTTCACGAATTTGGATTGACTAGAAACACTGCCATCAGGATGCAGATAGTTATGAAAACGATGTAGAAGGTGCAGATAGCATAGTCATCGTATAGAAAGGGCTTTCTATCTATTTGGGGAGAATGCAAACACTGCCAAATGTCAGAGAGGGAAATAAATCTTCAAAAAAAAACAGCCCCCTCATCCCCTCTCTGCTCTTGCCCTCTGATTTTCTACTATACTTCCCACTGACTAAATCCAATCAGAAGGCAGCAGACAAAGCAAGCCATAAAAGTCAGTCTCTTGGGCCAATACAGCAAGGGAGAGAAGTACAAAAAATGAGTCTGGAAGGTAAAATAGGGACATGGCATTGCAGGAGTAGGAGGCAGAAGCAACCCACCTCTTAGCAACTCCTATTTTCAGGAAGGTCAGAGAAGCCTTTTGAGAAATAGTACCTTGTGAAGTTGAGACGCTGTTCTATAGGCTGTGAACCTGATCTTAAACAGATAACCAATACATAGTATCCCATTACTCCCAGCAGCCAGGTGAATCAAGAACTTGCTTACAATTTCAGCATCTTTGGACTCAATGAGCTTGGGAGATTGTATTATCATTCACAACATTACCTGTCCTGCCTGGGGTGATGATTTGGCTTTTTGTCCTAATTTAGAGCATGCTTGGTCGTGTGACTGACTTTAACCAATTAAATGTGATTAGAACTGGTTTCTAATTAAGTTCTGGTTGGCAGAAAGAAGCCAAAAAACAGGAGGAGGAACAGGTCCCTTCCCTCTTCCTTCTGCTTCAAATCACATCTCTGGCAGTGGCTGCCTCTACCCATGACTGCATTCCCTTCTAAGCAGCTCATTTTCCATGGCGGCAGCTCTTATTGAATTCCCATAACACTATTTCCTCTCTCCGGTTCTTCAAGTCTAGAAATGATATCAGCATCTCATCTCATCTTCAGCATGCTTCAACCTTGACAATCTCCTTGCGTTCCTCATTTGGTTGATTCCTCCCACCCTTGACTCTCCATGCTTGTATAACACCTCACCTAGAATAGTATGCTTCTCTAGTAGAAACACATAACACTCATTTATGGGACTTATTAAACATAGAGACTCTATCATGCCTGACACTGAAGAACTGAATGCTTACAGAGTTTTTTGTATAGAGGTAAATACTGAACCTAGTAACTTGGGTTGAAATCCCCTTAATTTTCTTTAGTGGCAATTTTCTGAGTTTTAGATTATTTATGTAATTTTATGTTCATATTCTCAAAATTTTCCTGGGGAAGACAAGCCATTAAAAAGAAAAAAACATTTTAGTGTTCTTTGGGAATAGACTACCTGGCACCTGGATGACACTTGAACTATTATTTTAATTTCTAATTCCTGACCCTTCATTATACCATCTTATTGAAACCCAGCCAAAACTAGAAGCATAATTCAAATTTAAGATATAATTTGTTAATTCAGGTTATTTTAATCAATTAGCCAGTAATTCAATGAATTATTTGTGTCAATTGCATTCTGAGGATTTTCTTGATGATGGATGGTAAAAAGGAAGAAGGGTTTCTACTCAAGAGGTACTAACAATCAAATTGAACAAGGCCAATACACATGAAACAATTAGTTAACAGTATAAGATGGTATATGAAAGCATTCTTAATGGGGTGATACAGACTTTAAGAGCTTTGGGAGCTCAGAGAAGAGGGAAATCAATAAAGCATAGAGTATTCCAGGAAGGCTTTAGCGTGAGGGAGCATGCAGTTTATATTTTGGAGTGGAAGGTTTTAAGGCTGTGTTTATCCTGAGGCATTGGCAGTGTCTCTCTAAATATATGCCACTCATTGGATGAAAGAGGCAATAACATACAACAGCGTCTGCTAGTGGTCCATTTCCCATAACACACAGTGTTGACACTGTTGGGGGAGTTTCCCAACTGTCATCCATGTGAGTCAATGAACCCAAATCATAGAAAAATTACTAAATAATAAATCTTCTATGTGTCCTACACACATTATAAGAATAAATGTTAGCAACCTTCCTTTGCAGGACTTTCCTTAAATGTTTCTAATACAAATTACATTACACTGAAATCCTGGCAGGGTATTCATTAGAACACCTCTAAAGTCTGCATGGAGGGCTTAATAGGTAAAACAAGAGATAGGAATTAGCCAGTCATTCTATAACTGAACTCACCATGAATCTTTTTCTAGATTTAGGAAAAATTTCTGGAGACATTCTCTTTGCTACACAATAGAATACTACCCAGACTAGTCTATATCGTGTCAATATTTATTGTTTCCAAAACAACACTTAACTGGTATTTAATAAACATTTATTTATAATGATGATGATAGACATTAATTCAGATTGGAATTAAATAGGAAGTATTGTAAAAGTTGGATTAAATGAGATTTATTGAGCTTCTGCAAAATAAAGTGTTAAACTGAAAGACTTCTTCCCTTTCATCTCTTCATTAGAAAGTATTGACCCACGTTACAATTTCACACACACACACCCCTAATCTTTATTGAGCAACTATTCGAAGCCCTCTGGTCGGCCTTAGTTCTGCTTCAGTCAGGGCAGTTGGATGAGTATAACTGCATCATTCTTTGAATTCTTTAAAGGTGGTAGAATCATCACAGCCACCTTTTGTTATTGTCAGCTTAAAAGTGGGTAGTAAGACAGCAGGTAATATCTGGAGTGAAATGTTCATGTGGGAGTGGTATTTTAGGCAAGGGGAAATTGAGCTGACCATGCAGTGCCTCTGCCAGCTAAAGAGGGATCTGTGCGCCATGTAGCACTGCAAGAAGAGGACAGACAAAAGAGTGCACCCGCCTTCATGGACACAGAAGCCTATGTCAGAAGCCAATGTCCTGCTCTCCAAGAAAGGTAGCAAGTACAATGGCTACTGGACTCACTAATGAAGAGGACATTGTGACAGAAGACAGGGTAAACATCAGTCAACACATATATGTTTGTTATCTCAGACATGCATGACATTGCTTTCCAAAAATCTGATGGAGATATTTGTCTGAATAAGTAATGACCAAGGTCTACAGCCAGAGAATGTGTTTAACAAAACAGAATCTACACATTTCTTTCTTTGTGACCTATCCCTTTTTATCTTAAAATTTGAACTACTAGGGAAAGAAATATTGTTCTTTCTATGGTACTGGGAATATGATCACTGTTGATTTAAAGTTGCAAGTCAGTGATTCAGTGAAGAGAAAGGAAAGCCTCAGGCCCTGTAATGCTATCTGCGGGTCCTAGTGAGCATAAGAAGGTCTTCAGATCA
The DNA here is from genome assembly GCF_053574225.1 of Canis aureus. Taxonomy (NCBI): domain Eukaryota; kingdom Metazoa; phylum Chordata; class Mammalia; order Carnivora; family Canidae; genus Canis; species Canis aureus. The sequence goes on from NC_135616.1 coordinate 31,728,604, forward strand.
AGGTCAAGAGAGATTACTACTGAGAGTAGTAACGTGAGTAAAAACTCACGTGGCTAAGTCCTATCCCACCTATAGTGTTACCTTGAATCATGGAACTTCAGTTGATGGAATAAAGTTCTCTAAAAAACCTTTTCCCTTGCTTGTTTCAATTGTTCTAAATTGATCTACATCTGAGAAAAGGCATTTTAATCAAATCTAGAAAGAATCTGGAGGCAGAGAAATGTATTCTGAAATGGAGAAAGATGGACTTCCTTTGGAGTTTGTCATAAGATACATTCAAGCCGTAGCTATAAGGAAGCTGCTTATAACTGGTTAACTGTACTTTGATTTTTAGAGAAAGGGTTTTCTACCAGATTGGCCATGCATTTTTTATACATGTGCAAGTGCACAAATATACATGTATATATTATATATAGCATAAGTTAGATGGTTGTATACAAATTAAATACATATATATACACACATATAGCACAGATATGAAGATATATCTCAGTTAAACAGAAAATGATATAATATCAAGGTCAACAATGTTAATATAGGTCATTTATTACATCTCTCACTGTGAAGATGAGCAACAAGAAAGTCCAGAATTTGACTTCTGTAGTCACCATGTCTCTGAATTTGTAGTCACATGCTGCATGTGATACCTACATCATTCTCTGTTATTCTTAATTATGGTAATGCTTCCTTACCCTTTTGGGGATTTTTACGGAATACCTATATGCAATCATATTGATAGTTTTTTGGACCAAGTAAATATAACCACTTGACTCTTTAGTTCTTCACAGTTTCTTCTTTCTTTTTTTTTTTTTAATTTTTATTTATTTATGATAGTCACAGAGAGAGAGAGAGAGAGAGGCAGAGACACAGGCAGAGGGAGAAGCAGGCTCCATGCACCGGGAGCCTGATGTGGGATTTGATCCCAGGTCTCCAGGATCGCGCCCTGGGCCAAAGGCAGGTGCTAAACCACTGCGCCATCCAGGGATCCCAGTTCTTCACAGTTTCTTTTGCTACCTCCCATAGTGTCTTAGCTGCCAATGACTGCTTTGGACAATTTTCTGGTAGTAATCCTTAAGGAATGGACATTGGCTATCTGAGACTATTTCTGTTTTTCTTTCAAACAAGCTTAGTGGAGTATGTGTCTTCTTCACATTAGTTTCCTTGTGAGGACATAGATGTCCCAAGCTTAGTGGAGTATGTGTCTTCTTCACATTAGTTTCCTTGTGAGGACATAGATGTCCCAGTAAGGCTGTCATCACTCAGATCTTCTGGCAATTCTAATTGTTGAGTTACCTTAACAGCCACTTCAGAATCCACCCAAGAATAAATGAACACAACTGCTTCTCCACTTCTCTTCTCTCTAACTGCTATTGTCTTATAATCACATCTCAACTTTGATCAAGCCTCCAACATCAAATATGATGTTTGGATCTGCTAATTTTCATTAATTTGAATTTATTCCTTAAATATCTCAAATTATCTTCCTATATAAAGAAGCAAATCTCAGTATTATAAAACCATTTCTCATTATAACTGAACAGATTAGCAACTTTTCCAAAAATACCTTTCAATGTTCTAAATATCATAAATATATTGTTTAAAGATTTTATTTATTTATTCATAAGAGACACACAGAGAGAGGCAGAGACATAGGCAGAGGAAGAAGCAAGCTCCCTGTGGGGTGCCTAAAGCAGGACCCAATCCCAGTCCCCTGGGATCATGCCCTGAGCTGAAGGCAGAAGCTCAACCACTGAGCCAACCAGGTTTCCCTAAATATCATTAATATTTTCAAACTCAGATGTTTATTACTTTGGTGCCAGTTTCTGGCTAACCATTATATGCTGGAAGTTGTTGGTTTACAGAAAGGTACCAACCTAAATTTTCCATACTATTATTTGGATGGTAGATAATTAGATTACTGTTAAAAAAAAAAAAAAGGTTTATCAGCTTTGCCATTTTTTCTAAGTTAATTTTGCTGAGTTCTCTTGCTAAAAAATGAGAAGTAGGCAGACCAAGCAGAGAAACTAAAAGCTTCTTTTTACTTGGTTCAACTGAGCTAAATCTCCTTAGTGACTCTAAATGTGTACATTCTTTTCTGCATTTCCATGTTCCATGTCAGGCCTCTTCTATTGGGATTAAGATAGCAGACCATCAGCCCTGCACTTCCTAAGTTAAGATACCTGAGGCAGGATCTTCTGAAGATGACTTGTTGAATGGGAATGAACTTACTAAATTATTTTATACATACAGGAACTTTTGAAACCAGAACAGTAATGTATTTCCTCATGAGTCAGGAATCCAAAATCAACTCTGAAGGAAACAGAGGCAGATGTATTTAGATGTATTTAGAAATTAAGGATTCAAAGTGAAGGAAATAGAGTAATTATGAAAGATTTAGGGGCAGGCATCTAAACAGAAAATCCTGGTCCGGCACAGGGTCATCTCTGCGCAATGTAAGAATACAAGGCTATAGAAATCCCTGAATTACTGTGATAAGAAACCTAGCGTGGTCAGATGTCCCATTCGTATTGGCACCTGTTAGAAGGAAAGCACCTGTCCAGCAGTCCCACCACCATAATGCAAGCCATCTCTGCTACCGTTACTGTACATGCCTTTGGTGCTCATCTGAATCACCTCAAAGGAATAAGAAGAGTTGGTTGGAGTGAGAGAATGTCATCAAACACTATCATGCTACCTTGTCCGTTTGTCTGTCTTACTTTTAGACTTATATTGATCAGTGCAGGAGACCTCGGTCAGGGGCTCAGCTGCTGCCGTGCGCTGTCCGAAAACAAACACAGTGCGTCCAGCTGCCTGACGGGGGACTCTGCTAATTGGAGAAGTCTGCTCTGGTCCCCTGTCACCAGTTGGCAGACAGAACAGTCTGGGCTGAAGCTGATTTCCAGAGTCAGGCACTCATTTATCTCAGTGATAACAGGGTATGCGTAGAGAGAGGTGGCAAAGAAAGCAGAGGGCGGCTGTAGTTGGGGTGGGGACAATACGAATGCCCCGGTATCAAGGACATGCTGCGTGTAGGGGCTTGGCGGTTTAGTCCTCTCTCCAAAGTTTAATTAGTCACTAATTATAAACAACTCCCTTTTATTATGGATGCAGTTGGCCAGTGCTGTAATTTTTTTAAGAAACATGTTCTCATCTCAACCAAGTTCCAAACACTAACGTATCAATGTCAGAAACTGCAGTCAAGCACAACCTGTCCCCAAATCCCAGCCCCTTGAAACACGATGGCTCATTAATAACTTAAAAAGGATGATGACACTGATACTATTTATAGGGCCCTGCCAGGCAGGTCTGCCAGCGTTAAAGAAATTAACACGGAGAAATTGTCAACTGGAAAACATTAGTGTTTATCAACAGATCAATCAAACTTCAACAACTGTAAACTGTGCTTTTAGCTAAGTGAAACGTATTGACAATGACAGCCACTTACCCACCTTGCTGGGGAGCCCTACATTCCCATGTCGGCCCCAAACCAGGCAGACTGTCCCCTTGACACTGCAGCCATGCTCCTCCACAGCTGCCTTTTAGGGAAGAGTCGGCCTGCCGTCTTTCCCATATCCAGGGGCAAACCGGAATGACTGGGTGGTGGTCTCAGTTGTGTATTAATTAGTTTTGACTGCCAGTTTGGAAAGTCTCAAGCAGACTAAATTAAATATCAAGGTTAGTGGCTCCAGGAGCCAAATTCCAGATTTATGTATACTTTATGAAAGGAAGACGCTATAATTTAAGGAGTTTTTCTTGGTTCTCTCATCCTTTTAAAGCAATGCTTGACTCTCATTGTTGTATATTTAGAGATGGTGCTATTTTCATTTCTGGGCTACATTGGTGATGATGACATGGCTTCGGAACCTGAACAAAGCTGGAGAGCTCTGATAGGCTGCTGGTGATGTCATCCCTCTGCCTCTAATGCCCAGGAAAAGCACCAGGGACTGACTGTTTTCCTGACTTTTCTTTTCTTTCTTTCTTCTCTTTTTTTTTTTCCTTTTTCTTTTTTCTCCCCACGCCCACCCCCCCAATATGAAATCCCACTTTCACACTAACAGTGCGTTTGGAGTTTCATATCCTAGCAACGTTATCACTAAAGGTAGCCGGTGACCGCTCCACACAGCCTCGCACTGCTTTGGCTTGATACACAGTTCCAGCTCTCACGGAGAGGATTTTGTGCTGCATCACACTGAATATTGCTGCTCCGTAATTTCTTGTCATTATAGCAAACCCTTTCACATGCTCCCTTTCTGTAACCCAGATGATCAACACCTGTCAAATTCGACTACTCGTACAAATCCTAAACACAGGAGCCTAACAGTGGCAGGAGGGCTTGAAAACCAGGGGGGAGAAAGAAAAAAAATACGGCCAGAGTACCTCGCTTCAAAATTATGATAGCCCCAACTTATCCCACAGGGTTCTTCTTATGTTTCATAAAGCCTCACCAACTGCCACCTTTTGTTCTTTTAATGCATACATTCCTAAAACTGCAGGATACTGGAAATGGTGTTTTTACTGGCACTGGAGTGGGAGGCCTGGGGGCACCTGGAGTGGGATAAAAGGAGGGCACTTGGTCCCTGTTTAGAGGGGTTTACTTTTGTGTTCAATGTGTAACAAATGTCATATTCTTTTAAAACAAAACAAAACACCACCAATCCTGCAATGTTAGTTTTGACATCCTAGGTAACACCCTCTCTGAGCTCCACGGTCTCATCTATTAAGTGAGACAATAAAACACACCTGACTGGGAGTTTGTGCCCATTCAGCGCACCACTGAATCTAGAGCACACAGTGCATAATAGGAGCAAAACCGAAATCTGCTCCTGCCGATTGGATTCCATGCTTTGTGATAACAAGCAAATAAAGATAACAAGGGAAGGTAAAAAGTAAACAGGAAAGAAAGGAAGTTGAGAACCATGAAACAATGTCCATTGCAGGCCAAGGAGTCAGGACATTCTCAGCTCCAGTGCTTGCCTTTCCTTGTACCATTGCAACTGGTTTTCATTCTGGAGTAAAATTATACTGCTAGAATCTGAGGAGAGATGGAGGGATACTAAAGTGACTTGACAAACCAAAATTAAAAAAAAAAATCAGATGTGTCTCTCTACCTGATGCAAAAGAGTTTGGAGAGTCTGAAGCAAAACCCTCTCTAATGCGTTTCTGTGTAGGAAATTTAGCAGGTCCAGGAGGCTCTGGAAAAGGAAGCTAGCAGCTGTAAATGGATGTTTGCAAAACACTGTTCTGACTTATGTGAAAATTACAAAGTAAGTATATCAGTCATGGACCTTAACATCAAGGCTTAGGATCCAATTTTAACATCCTAACTTAAATTTATAAGAAGTAATGAAAATAATTGTGCAAAATGCAAATATGAGTTCAAGATAACAGAAGACATGTCAAAAGGCAGCATGTGATTAAGCGTGAATTGCACTGCACCTTTAAGTGTTTTACTGGAATTCAAAAGAGAAAGATTTTACCCCTTAAACAAAATGACCAGAAAAGGATGGGTTAAAGCATAGGAGCTACCCTCTGGGCTTACAGAAGTTGAGTTTGATGTGGATAAACAATGAGAAGAGGGAGGGGATGTTCAAGAGAGCAGGAAAATTGTGAGTGACAGCAGACTAGAAAAGCTGCTGCCTTCAGGAAGTGGCAAAAGGACACAGTGTTTGTAAAGGTATGGAGGAAAATATAGTGAGCAAGTGTGAAGGTTCCAGTTAGGGACAGCTGACCCTGGAGGATGAATCTATGGATTGTGCGTTTAACATGGAAGAATTTGGTGGATCTAAAGGGTTCCATATGAGCAGTATATGCACTGGTTACTTGCTTTCTGCCCCTGACATATCTTTGACATTATAAATTGTTACCCACCTCCTTCTGGAGAGTAAGGCGTGGCCCAGATTCCAAAGACTCATCACTAAATCCAATTTTAACACTTCAGCTTTCAATGTGTTCAGTAATTGCACACTCTAGTATTTGCAGGTTGGTATAATTCTTTTCAGAATGAAACATGTCCTTGTTTCTGTTCATTTCAGGGTCCCATGTTGTTTTGATGCAGAAAAAAAAGGTATTTTACAAATTGTGAAAAAGTTCACTCAGTGTAAACTGTTTAAGGTGTGTAAATAGTGCTGAAATAATGAACATTTTTTTGAATCGGCTAGATTAGGAACTTCAGAATCATAATTGTTTTCATTCTTATACTTTCTTACATTCATTTTCTAGTTAAGTGTTATTTAGGGTGCTATTCCTAACATAATCCATCTTTCTCATTCGCGTAATGTACAGAGGCCAAGTTTTACAGGTGGCCAAAGAAACTACAGTGCCTCCCAGGAACGATGGAAACACTGCTGACCAGAGTGGGATCACACAGATTGCAAAACAGAACATTTTCCTGCCTCATTTTCATTTTGAAATGTCCTAACTCATTTTGAATTGTTGACTGTTTTGGACAAAGTCTAGGTTTTATTCTTTGTTGTTATTTATTTATTTATTTATTTATTTATTTATTTATTTATTTATTTAAGATGTATCCAGCTTTTACAGTTTCTCACTATCCAGTTAGACTAGTGGAGTATCTAAAAAATGTTCTGGCTACATAGGTGAGCAAGACACCATCTCACGAGGAGGCAGACGCTGCACATTATTGGCACTGTCTCAGTCTTGAGGGAGCGACCCCCAAATTACATAACTGGCCAAATAAATTTAGTTTTAAATGACTGTTCCTGTCACATCAAACAAGTGGTTTTGAACCAGTATCATCATTTCAGAATTAACTAAACATAATCCTGCACTATCAAATTGAATGTTTCTAAGCAGGAATTTTAAAGCTCTTTAGAGAAAAAGTGCTATGAACTTAGGGACAAATAGTATCTTCAAGTGACCTCCGCTTTCTGCATATCATAAGCAGATAGTCCCCAGCCTGACAAAGAAAGACCAGTTTATATACTAATGTGTCTACAGGGGCATCTGGGTGGCTCAGGGGTTGAACATCTGCCTTTGGCTCAGGGTGTGATCCCAGGGTCCTGGGATCAAGACCCACATTGGGTTCCCTGCAGGGAGCCTGCTTCTCTCTCTGCCTGTACCTCTGCCTCTCTCTGTGTATATCTCATGGATAAATAAATAAAATTAAAAAAATAAAATAAATTTTATTTATTTTATTTATTTATAGCACTTTATTCTATAAATAAAGCTATATGTGGTGCTGAGAGAAAAGCCTTTCTAGTCTGTTAAGAAAATTTACTCTTTTCAAGTCCAGCCATTTCACTATTTATGAAAGGTTTGTCCACCCCTTCCTTCTTTTTAAAGTTCTTCCTTCACTACATATTTATTGAGGGGCTAATATGTAGCCAGTATGGTGGACACTAAGTGTATCCACTTGGTGAAGAAAACAAATACCTTGTCTGCTCTCCTGCATTGTGCAGTGGCAGCAAAATGGGCACAGTGATCTAGAGAAGCAGCAGAGAGGGGAAATTTGTCATGTGGAGTGGTTAGAGGGAGACTCTGTGAAGGGCGGACATTAACCTTCCATGTGAAGGCTCTCCTGGGCAGAGCAAAGGGAACAGGATGCCCAGAAACCCTGAATTAGAAATTAGTTTAGCAAGTGTGCCCAAAGGAAGTCCAAGGAAGGGGCCATGGCAGAGTGAAGGAGGGGCAGAGAGGCATGAAATGAAGTTGGAAGGCAATGCAAGGGTCTTGCAGGCCAAGGTACAGTAGGTAAAATATAACTCCAAGCGAAAGGAGAAATGCTGAACAATTTTAAGGACGTGAAGAATTAAGGGATGCAAAATGATCACGAAACTACAAGATTACTGTGACTGTTATACAATGAATGCAATGCAGAGGCTAAGAATGTTAATAGGGGGAATAGTTGGGAAACCTGTGATGGTCTGGGTGAGAGGGGATAGTGGTGGCATGGTATTGAGTTACAGCACTGGAGATGCAGATTTGCATTTAAAATACACATGTACCTTCACGCTCCAGGACATGCAGATGAACAGAGCTATGAATGAAAGAGAGAGAGAGTATGAGTGAGAAAGAGAGAAGACTCAAACTGACCAGATGGATAAATGGTGGATGCCTTTCTGGATCAGGGTTGGGAGGCAACTCTATTGGGAAAAAGAAAGTTGAGAATGCCATTTGGATCCTCTCAACCTTGAGATTCTCTGAGCCTTTCGAGCGGCACCTCAAAAGCAGTTGCTACGCAAACCAGGAGCTCAGAGAGGTCAAGGTGGATTGAAACAAGGGAGTCACCAACATAGAGGTGCGACAGGGCAGGACAAGTTCTTTTTCTTTCTACTCCCCTGGGTTCTCCATTTGGAGCCCTGTGCATTGGACTGACAAAAGACAAATTAAGAAAAGCATACACATTTATTTAAGTTTTAGGACACAGAAAGCTTCATAAGGAAATGAAGACCTAAAGAAATGGGTAAATCTGAGTGCTGTTATGCTAGGTTTGATGAAGAGTGGAAAATCATAGAAAATAATGTGATAAGACAAAAGGGTATGAGCTAAGGGGAGTAAACTGGAAGAAAGTTGGTAAGACCTGTTTGTTCGGACTCCTCTCTGCATCGCTCCATCTTCTGATATAAGGATGCTCCTTTACTCCAGGTATAGGGAGAGCACCTCTCACATGAGGGTCTTGTGACTTGCTTCAGGGAATATGATGAAGGTCAGAGAGTCCTTCCTACACCTGCTGTTTCTCAAATTCCTTCAGCTTAAAATAACCAGCAGCCTAAGGTGCCATATTTTGGGATAGTGTGTCCTGAACCCCATCGATGCCATGTAAAAGCATGGCAATGAATGAGATTCCCCCAAGGGAAAAAAGTGCAGAACAGAAGCCCCTAGGACTAACACTAAGGGAATTCTAATATTCAGATGCTGGGGAAATAAGCAGAAATTGAAAGAGGCTGAGGAAAAGTGGTCAGAGAAGTAGAAAGAAAATTAGGAATGCGTAGTATCATAAAAGCCAAAACATGTAATGTTTTGAGAAAGGAAACAGTCAGTTTGGAAGAATGTTCTGTACAGCAAGGTAATGTTAAAAAATTGCAAAGAGCACAGGTTACTCCTGGTGTAGGGGGAGAGGCATAAGCCAGCCACAGTGATTTGAGGACCCTATGGGATATGAGGCCTTGGCATCATATTGGTTTTATTTTTATTTTTTTAAAGATTTTATTTAATTATTCATGAGACACACAGAGAGAGGCACAGACACAGGCAGAGGGAGAAGCAGGCTCTCTGTGGGGAGTCCAATGCGGGACTCGATCCCAGGACCCCGGGATCATGACCTGAGCTGAAGGGAGATGCTCAACCACTAGCCATCCAGGTGTCCCTATATCATCTTAGTTTTAAAGTCCAAACTTGAAAAATTACCCCAATTTCCCATGTCATTATTTTACATGTGGTTATATAATGTCCCAGAACTGGTCTGTTGGTTAACTTGGTGATGAAGATTCAAACCGGTTGTTTAATTGAACTTTTCAGTCATTCCTACTTTATAATTTCTTTGTGTGTCTAAATATATACTCAAACACAGACTGGGGCTGATGTATTCAACAAACAAGCAAACAGAAACCATTCAATGAAGAGGAACAGAACATCCTGTTCCTGAAAGGAGAAGAAAGATTTGAACTTATTTATTTTATTTTTTATTATTCAGCTTTTTGAGATTTGTTGCTCAAATTCAGCAGATAATTGTTAAGTCTCCACCAGAGTCATGCTGTGGAGTCTCAGCATGAAGCTGGCTATACTCAAATGTGCAAAATTTGAACTCCCAAGGCAATTTCATCCCTTCATGTCATCAGACTCAAAGCACCCAAAAGACTGGAGATGTACCTTTGTCTGCTGGACCTCTCACTATGTTAGTGAATCTCCCATTTCTTACAAAATAGGCAAGGATTCACAAAGTTGAAAAATATAAGGGCCACATAAGTTCGGAACATCTGAAACACAAAAGCAATTAAATGCACTCAGCACACACACAAATATACATACAACACATCATCCCCAAGAAGAGCCATCCAACTTCTAATAAAAATTTTTGCCAACGAGCAAGCTATGAAAGCAATGCACATTGTCTGCATAAAAGCTTTCTTTTGACGAGAAAATGACTATTAATGAGAACATGTTCATTTCTGGCATCAGGCTTGAAGAGACACAGGTCATAAATCTCTTTGATCTTCTTGCTAAAGCTAGAATCAAGCAAAGAAGCAAGTTCATTCATTTTAAAAAAAAATGCTTTTGATTGAAATGATTCCATTTAGTTACAAGTAATTTATCATGTTATTCTTTCCTTCCCAGGTTTACTTTGTTTTCCCTTCTTGACTCCTTCATCACAGTTAAATCTTTGCGAAGGTTCCAGCTAGATGTTACTTTGGGGTTTCTTATTTGACGAGGGTCAGGCAAAACTTCCAAGAGAAATGTGTGTGCGGGGAGGTATGGTTTGCAGGGTGAGGCAAACAACAATAAGAATTCATAAATTTTAAACAACAACAACAACAAAAAGTCTCTCGTAGTTCAGCCTGTAAAGCTCCACAGCTTGCTTTAGATGTGCCAACACTGCCCTCTCTTGCTCATTCACAGCCTATAATGAAACCTTGGTTTCCGTGCACAGCCTTACAGATTCCAGCACCTTTCTTTCTTTCTGCTGCTCCCCGAAACTCATCATTAAAAACAGAATGCAGAGTTCTTACAAGGTTCTTCTCCAGTTGAATCTACTCACTTTTTAAATTAAATGTGCTGCCTTCCGTGTTCCTGTTCCCTGCCTCCCTGCATGCCTGCTTATGTCTTAATACAAAGCACCTCAGAGGAGCAAGCCTCTCACTAGCAAAGTCCCTTTGGAGATGTAATGCAAGCAGTCCTGGCAGGAGAAGCAGCATCTCCCCTTCCTGGAAGGAGGACTTAATTCTATTCCCGATACCCTTTGAGAATGCATTTATGTACTGCCATTCTGGATAAAAGACAAATTCAGGAGTCCTTTACTGATCATCTCAACCAAACTTCCTCACTACCTGGGTCCCTGAGCTTCCTCAGTGAGAAGGATGGAAGCCAGGGGTTCACTGTGCAAAGTCAGAGGAAGAGTCTGTGTGCATCCACTATACAGAGAAGGTGAGAAATTACCGCTCACTCTCACATCTATGTCCTCTCTAGCTTTCAACAACAACAACAACATCTGAAAGAACAATTTTTCTCTCAATCTATGAAAAATTCAGAGAAAGTGGGAGATATCAAGGCTCAAGCCACTGATTGACAGATTTAGTTATCCGTCTTATTGCCCTGCAAAATGCTCTGTTGCATTTTGACTTTGGTCACATGAGTTAGAATCATAGGACAGAGAGAAGTGTTAAACACAAAATGTTCATCTGAGTCACTTTGCAGTAAGATCTGGACCTCTCATTGTTGCTCACTCCTAGGTTGCAAGGTAGGTACTCTCCCAGTGCCTCTGAGTATGCAGTACAACTGGGAGAGAGATACAACAAGACGAAAGCAGAGTCAAGCCTTCAATAGCTGCTGCCTTCTAGGTCAAATATGTGGTTTTATTTGGGCGGGAAAGGGGTTATGGAAAATCCCCCCCCACACACACTCAAAAGATAGTTGAGTACACAAAAATGTTAAATAGGTTCCATCTGTCTTGCCCCTTCTTATTAGGCGTTAGAAACTGTCTAAAACACTGGATAATGAAGCTCAACAAGGAAAAAAGGCTCTGAGATCTAGAGATGGTACATGCCATTGGAGTGGGAATAAGGAACGTCTGCCTCCCTGACAGTGATAAGCCATAGTGGGTTTAGATTTGGCATTTATTCTTTGGATGCCAGCACATGACCTAGAATTATGTTTTGCTTATCACGTTTAGAGTGGATTGGCTCATTTGCATAGGAGGCCGCAAAAGAGGACAGGACAGAGCACTTCAAAGGGAGGGAAGAGGGGCAAGACTGAACTCATTTACTCCTTGAGAGAAATAAATAGATCTTTGGGCTCCTCCACAGTCAAGAAACAGCAAGAAGGTACACAAAAGCATCACTAAATGAGAAACAGCTGGAGGAAGAACTGGAGGAGGGTGAGGCAGGTGTTCACTGGATTGGAGTACACTATTGAGAAGTAGGTGCTCAGTATTTCGGCTTCCATTTACTATCAACTTGCTGTCTTTTTCTCTTGTTGTCATTCTCATATTTCAGTATCCAGTAGTTCTTGGCTTTCTTTCCTTTTCATATATCCCAATGTGCTCTTAGGGAAACCTCTCACATTGGCCACCCAACTGAGATATTTTGCTACTGTCATTGTCAAAATATGCCTGTTTCATCTCCAGGCATTTGGAAATGGCAAGAGGGGAAAAACATGTTTGTCAAATGCCTACGACATTTTCATACCCAACTCCACAGTGTGGACTTTAGAACCAGAAATGACCAACAATGTAGTTGAATAGACATTATCAGCTTTTGTTTGCTTGTTGTAATGGAACAAATATTGAACTTGAAGTCAGGAGGTGTATATTCAAATCCTGTGATTCCGCTGCATGTCATCTGGGTGACCTTGGCCAAGTCACTTAACCTCTCTGAGTCTAGTTTCCTGTTCTATAAAATGAGGATAATAATTCCTGCCTTGCCAACTTCACAATGTTGCTGTGAAGATCAAATGAGATACTGTATGTGAGAGTTCTTTGAAACACTACAAAACACTACACAGATGCAAGCTATTGTTACAAAGCTGAATCCCGGTGGGTCCCTGTATTTTTTGAGCCATACATGCGCATGCTGGGTCTGGTCTATCATTATTTCTAAATATGGCTGGTCTATTGGCTTCTGAAGTTTCCACATGAAATATAGTCTGTGTATTTGCTTGAAGCCTCTGCTCTATGTCCTCAAATAATGGGCCATTAAGTGTTACATTCCAAACCAGCAGAACCAGCATTTCTGACCTTGTACCTGTGACCTGCAGAAGTACTATTGTATCTCGGCGATAAACGTACCTGAACTGCAAGGTGCTTAAAAGATATATTTAGTGCATAGGCATTTCATTTGTCACTGAGCAATTTTACAGTGTCTGATATAAGCTGGAGATTTTATGATCTATAATCAAAGGCTTTTGCAGACACCTCTCCTTAATTTGGATTTGTGGCAGTACTAAAAAATGGGACTTTCATCTTTGGATCCATTTCACTTACTTGGATAAAACAGCCATGTATGCTTTTAAGTGCAAGTCACTTAAAATTTCAGACTGTCCTTAGTAACACAGGAACTCTTGACACAAACTTATGCTATTGACTTAAGGAAAAAACATTGTATTTTCTGCCCCCTTTGATCACCGTGGAACCTTTCTTGCACCAGGCTGTTTTCACTCCATTAGACCCAAATGTGCTAAGGATCTAATGGTCAAGGGTAGAGGTGGATATTTCTCCTGTTGTAATTATATACAGAGGCTCTATGACTGAAAGATCTGTGGCATAATGGAGAGAGAATCTCAGAACATTAGAACTAGTCAAGAACTTTCAGAGCACTTCTTTAAAGAGTTCCATTTTTCTTACATAAATCCTCAGTCTCAAATAGATTTAGAGTAATGCCAAAAGGCACACTTCTATGATTGGCAAAATAAACAGTGGAATCAATATCTGGTTAAAGCATCCTTTCTATAGTATAACAGACAACCTTTCTATTATGAGTAACATATTCGTTTCTGCACATTTTCATAAATCCCTACAGATAATTTGGGCCATGGAACCTTCCTATATGGCATATTTTACCTTTTCCTCCCCTACTGGAAATGTCATTAAATAATGAAGAAGCAATCCTTCCTTCTGCAAGTTATTGGAAGAAGTTAGATCTACATAAGGGCTCTACTATATATTTACCACCATTATGTGTATAGATTGCATGCATCTACAAACGGAGAAAAACCAACTGACCTCAATCCAAGAGCCATTCTTCCTTCTCTTTCACATTTTATTCCTTTTGTTAAACTAAAATATAAAACCTTGTGATGAAAATTAATTTTGTGTCCATCTCTCAGCTTTCCAGGACTCCGCTGCATGATCTAAACCTCAGAAGAGGCTAGAAATTTTCTTTCCACTTGGCCTCAGTAAAAAGATTTCCCTTCTCTCCATCATTTCATTTCTAGTGACTCTGGCCCTACCTTGTTGGTTATAAATCTTCTTTCATGGCTCCCCACCTCTAGAGAAACCAAAGGTCAGCCATCAATAATCATCACCCCCATCTACCCTCAAACAATGTGGGAGGGTGCTACACAAGTGTGCCTAGGAGATGAGAAATATTGAGTCCATTCTGGAGTCTAGCTGCCACAACCTAAATGTAAAAAACATATATACTGAGAGGGATTAATAGATTTAAGAAATACTTGAGGAGACTTTTTTTTCAAAGATATGAAAAACAAAAACAAAAACAAAAACAAAAACCCTGCATCTGTTTTTTAAGCAAGTGGAGATGCTTGGTATCACAAAGTCTGCACCACGGTATGCTCTCAGGTGCAGCTAAAATATTTCTTTGGTGTCATGTTGCCCCTGGTTCATGTCTGAATACACCTTGGATGGGGAAAGATGGCAGAAAGAGGAAGAGAAGAAAGAATCAGGCACACCAAAGTCAGTCCTATCCAGGGTGAGTCCTGCAGAGCAGCCACTTACAAAGCATTGCTATCAGTGCCAAAGAATGTGCACCCCTTGAGGCCTTCAAATTAGGCTTCTTTGCCACCAAGGTCTGCATCTATGCTGTGCTCCATTGGTGATTGGTGGTTACTGGATGTGCTGGTCTTCCCTGAGCAGTGGCCAGCGTGAGCCACACCTATATCAAGAAACTGAGATGCCATTTTCTCACAGAATTTTTCCATTCCTTCTTCATCTTAAGTGTCTCCCTACTTCCTGGATCTTTTTTTTTTTTTAAAGATTTTATTGATTTATTCATGAGAGATACACACACAGAGAGAGGCAGAGGCACAGGCAGGAGGAGAAGCAGGCTCCATGCAAGGAGCCCAATGTGGGGTTCGATCCTGGGACTCCAGGATCACACCCTGGGCTGGAGGCAGGTGCCAAACCACTGAGCCACCCAGGGATCCCACTTCCTGGATCTTAATAATTCTTTTCCTTATACTGATTGGACATACCTAGTAAGAAAACTGGCTGGCTCCATGATGCCTCAGACACTAAGCCATTTTCAGGCACAACTTTATCAGAAACAGCATGTGAAACACTTCAAAACAAAGGAGGTTTTCCCTTGGTTTGGCTCAAAATTGGGTCTTGAGCCAGACTGTGATCAAGCTGATAGTGTGTAGATGCCAACAGCAGGAAAGGGGATGCCTCTCCTCTACAGGAGATGAAGGAAAATGAAATTAAAATGGGATTTGGCACAGTATCACCCCCACACCTGAGCAACTGATAAGCATTTTAAGGAAAAACTGAACACAATGGAACACCATGAGATGAAAGGCACAAGGAGAAACTCTTCAGGTGACCAGATTTTTTCAGAAGTATCTGGGAAGGTGAGTGGTTTAGAAAACACTTTCTTCTTGAGTAGGTCTAAGATGATTTGGAAACACATAAGAATAAAATAAGAGAAGAACTGTAGAGCTGTATGCCAGACAACATAATTCAACTGCCCTTAATGTAAGTGTAAGTCCTGCAGTGGATGAGCCTTCAGGGTTGGATTGATTTAGACCTGGCTCAGTTCTACCTTCCCATTTGCTTTTATGATGCCAACCTTATCCTATGACTAGATTCCCCAATGAGGACAGATTTGTTGCTGCAGTTCTAGGCTTCACATCTGTAGAACCACCACCATCCTCGAGGAGAACTTTTCCTCCTCTAGTATTCCTAATAAAAGTTTTGAAATTGACTCTGTGTAGATTGCTTAAAACAGATGTCTAATGAATGTAGCCAGGAGAACAGGATGTGCTGATTAGTTTGTTACAACCAGGTCTCTAAACTGGAGCAGAGGTGGAGTCAGAGCTCTTTAAAGAAGAAGATTGTAAGAAGAGGGGCAGACACCCCAAATAAAATTTAATTTACTTTCAGAAGAGGTGGTTGATGAGACTAGGGGAGGCAATAGATTCCGGGTAAGCAGCCAACAATATCTAATCTTAGCTCTGTTGTTATTAATGCAAATAATAACAAGATAATAAAACAATGATAACTAACTTACTCTGGAGGAAAGTTTGGTACCTATATCAAGATTTAAAATGTTTATCCATTTTGCCACAATTCTATTCCTAGCAATATGTCCCTGACAGAAATACAAGAGTTCAGATATTTAAGTTCAAGAGTATACGTGATTTTTTTACTTGATATATTAATTTAAAAAATGAAATATAAATTCATTCATTTAACAAGCCTTATTGAGTACCTACAATGTGTTAGCACTGTTCAGGCCTGGGAAGGCAGCATTAACAACAGAGCTACCATCTTGGCCTTCATGGTCTATAGTCTAGGGAGCTTAGAGTCTATGACTGAATACACAATAAAATAGATCTGTGGGTTCTGACTTAGAAGAATGTCTGTAATACTTTGATAAGTGAAGATATGCAAATTAAATTATAATATGCCATGATTTTAGTTTTTAAATGAATGGTACATGTGTGTCTAAAAATAATTTACCAAACTGTTACCCAATGAGTATTCTACAATGATAAGGAAAGAGTGACCTTTCTCCTGTCCTTTTTTTTTTTTTCTCCTGTCCTTTATATACTCTGTATTGGCTGGCATTTTTTCAATACATATGCAGAAATTTTGTAATATGAAATTCTCTAAAAGAAAATAAAATATCCAATCAGTCATATTTGTACTGACTTTGGTATGGAGAGTACCAAAGTAGGAAAGAGAAGATAGAGGAGAAGATAGAGGAGAAAGTAGAAGGGTAGAAGATTGAATATACAAGTGAGCAATGGCCAGATCATATATAAAAATAGAACTCTGACCTGCACTTGCAGCCACCTGCACAGGAAACCATCCCCCTTATCGACCACAAACAAGTCAGGAAGTCAGCCCTCTATAAACTAGACTTACAGGAAGCCAGATTGCTAGCTCTATTGACAATCCAGGAATCTTAACAATAATTTCTGTGATAATTGGCCCCAAATGGCCAGAATAGGCAGAGGGAGAAGCAGGCTCCATGCAGGGAGCCTGATGTGGGACTTGATCCCGGGTCTCCAGGATCACGCCCTGGGCTGAAGGCAGGCACTAAACTGCTGAGCCATCCAGGGATCCCCCAGAATTTGTTTCTGACAGGTTCCCTAACTTTTGTTCCTGTTTCTAACTTAAGACCAACCAGAGAAAATGAAATATGCACTGCTAGCCAGTCACATAGATGTCCTACTTCTAGTTAGCTCCACCACAGCTTCCCATCAGAGTATACCTGAAGCCATCCCTTTTTCCACCATAAAGTTTTCCAAGTCCTCTACCTTCCTTTGAGTCTCTGACCAAATGCGAGTGAAGTGGCTGAAACCCTTGCTACAGAAAGCTCAAAATTAATAGCCTTTTCTTTTCTCATTTGTTTGATACTCATTTATTTCCACAGGAACAAGGGACACTTGGGTGGCTCAGTGGTTTGGCATCTGCCTTCAGCTCAGGGTGTAATCCTGGAGTCCTGGGATCGGGTCCTGCATTGGACTCCCTGCATGGAGCCTGCTTCTCCCTCTGCCTCTCTCTCTCTCTCTCTCTTTGTGTGTCTCTCATTAATAAATAAAGAAAATCTTTTTTTTTTTTTTTTTTTTTTAAAGAACAAGAAGATAGGGAAGGAGAAGAAGCAGAAGAGGAGGAAGAAGTCAGAGCACTGGATTTAATATAATTTATAAATTTACTGAGAAGATAAATCCATCAGGCCTAGAACAATGAAAGAAATATCATACAGGACAGACTCAAAGACTAAGACAATTATGTGGCACAGATTGTAACTTATTTGAAATTCAGGAGAAAGTTCTATGGACTACAACACCCATGGATCAAGTTGGGCCTTTATCTAAAAATAAGAACAAAAATAGTGCTTTCTCCTTGGGCTATCAGAGGAATCATATCTTGAATGTCCTATTGGAGAGAGATGCCATAATCAAGACCTGATATTCATACTCATTGCCTACCAGAAAGGAACAAAATCGAATGTTTGACTCCTGGATTATGATCTTTCTCCACCATGCTTCCATCATACCTCCACCTTTTTCTTAACTAAGTCTGTGACTTTATTGAAAATTCCATTCATTCCTTCAGGGAAAGGCTAAAAATAATAAAGTCCTAGACCCAGGGGCTGATCAAAAAATCAAAGTATTTATATTACTTTTAATGTAAGCCTGAACTACAGGGTAAAGGGGACTGAATTCATGTATTCTGGGCTATGATAATGATTCTCTTTTTATTATCAGCATTCAGAATTGACACACCGCTGGGAGGGGAGGTCTGGGGATTCAAATAACCCATAGTTCCATGGTCAGAAGCTCTGATTGCACAGCTCGGAGCAAGGAGGCAAGAACACTTAACCATCCTGAGCCATAATGGTTGTTTGGCCACCTACTTCTTGATTCTATAACAGCCATGAGGAGAGGTGCCTTCTTGACCCTGCATCATCATATCCAATGTATAGAACACCAAACTGACCAGGCTTTACCTTTATGTATTTTTCAAATAAATGAGATCATGAATCCGATCATCACTTCCATTTACAAACTATAATCTTGGGAAAGATATTTAATTTCTTAAAGCTCAATTCTATGATCTACAAGATGAATTAAATAACACTCAGCTCAAGACTGTTTAGAGTATTAAATGAGAATCTATAAAGTGAATAAAATGCTAAATATCATTTGCTTCTTTTTTCTCCTCGAGGAAAAGGTTGCATAGTATCTACTAGTTCCATCTAAAAAGGGAAAAGGAAAATATATAAAGATTTTATTTATTTATTTATTTATTTATTTATTTATTTATTTATATTTGAGAAAGAGAGAGAAAGCATATGTAAGCAAGGGGAGGGGCAGAGGAAGAGGGAGAGAGAGAATCTCAAGCAGGCTCTGTGTTGAGCCTGGACTGGTGCATGCTGGATCTCATGACCCTGAGATCATGACCTGAGCTGAAATCAAGAGTCGGACACTTATCCCATGAGCCACTCAGGTGTCCCTGGAGGAAGGAAATATATTTAAATCACTGCATTTGCAACATGAGAATTTCTTACCATCAGGAAAACAAAACCACGAATGTGTTATTGAGGAAAATTGGTAGAAATTTTTAAAAGAAGAAGAAAATATAAGGAGAGATCTTCCATTTTAGGGCCAAAGTTCTATTTTCATTTTGGAAAAAGCTTTCTGAAATAGAGAGGATGGAGAAATTTCTCAGACTCTTGTCTTTATAAAGCTAATGGCCTTTCTGCTAAAGCTAGTAAAAAAAAAAGAATTAATGTTGGAGAAATAAATACTCCTAAGATTAGTTAACATTTGCCTCCATCTGATCTCTAAAACTAAAGGAGCATGTCTATACAAATCTGTTTTCTTTTTTTTTCTTTCTATAAGGAGAGGGTTGGCAACAAAATGATTTGGAATTACCATCTTGCTATGACACCTCATGATGTTACTTGGGGCAAGGGTGAAGGAAGAGAAAAAGAAACCTAAACATGTATATAATTTACTTGAGTCTCTCTCTTCGTAATTTTATGTAAGAAGGATCCTACCCATTTTTTGGAGGAGGATCTTGGGGCTTAGTAAAGTGACTTCCCAAGGCCACATAGCAGGCAAGATGAGTAAGTAAGGTTTGACCCCAGGTGTGTCTGGCATAACCATCCTCCTCACCAACTTTATTTTTAACTACATCATATGGCTATTTGTAATTTACTCTTCTGGCTCTGTTTTCCTAATCTCTTGAATAATGTGGTGACATTACATGCTATAATTTTGTTTACCCTGTAGCAAGAAGGTATTAGTTTTCATTTGAAAAGCTATATGTTTTAGCACTTGTTGGTCTAGTATAAATACCAATTTTGTTTGTTTAATTAAACTCAGAAATTAACCCAACTAGGAGAATACATAAAAAGGAACTTGAAAATAAGAATTTGTATGAGATGTATTTATCCACTCATTCACTTATTGGCAAAAGTTTATTGAGGGTCCATTACTTGGCAAACAATATTCTAAGTAGCAGGATGGGGAGCCTTGCTACAAGTGTGATCTGTAAACCAATGGCACTGGCACCTCTTGGGAAGGTATTAGAAGTACAGAAACTTGAAATACAACCCAAGCCTCAAAAATCAAAATATGCATTTGAAATAAAATCTCCAGTTGATTCATATGCACACTTGGATGAGCACTATAAAATAAACAAGATAGTCACTGGCCTTTAAGAAAAAAAAAATAGAAAAAAAATATAACTAGCCTTTTGTTCAGGTAATACAGACAAAAGCATTTATTTATATATTTAGTAATCTGTTATTATAATATGATTGTATTATAATTGGATTAATTCTCAACACTGGATTATCCATTTGGGGAAAAACTGACCTGTTGGTACTCTTATCATGAACATACCCAATTCCCCCATTCATTTCAACTGATCTAAAATATTTAATTGCTTCTTGGTTACGAAGATTTAAAAAACGGGGGGAAAGTGGTCCTAGGTAACATTTATAGTAGTATCTTGGAAACCATGACTAACTAAACCAGAAAGAATTGTTGGAAAGCACTGCAGAGCTATCAGAAGTGCCAGCTGCTATGATGTCCAGAGATGGCACCTACCATTTCTTACTTGGAAAATACTTTCTCCTATCATGTATATGATGAGGTAAAGCAGCTTCTTCTGGATTGTCATATGGAGGCTTTGGATAGTTACATACTCTGGAATACAGTTGGTTAAATGAAATACTCATTTTATCATTCAAAATATAGACTAGAAATGCACCCGATGCCCACTGGGAAGCATCCAAGAAGATAAATTATTGGGGAAAGCAGATTTTGCCTTCTTCTTTTCTCTGGTTTCTATGCTTTCCAAATCCAACCTTTTCCCTCTCCTTTTTCTTTCCCTTTGAGAGCATTTTAAGAAGATAAATACAGATTTATGATTTTTAGCTCAAATGACTGTTTTCAAAATAAGTTGTGGTTCTGTCTGCCAGCAGTAGGCACCCCTGTGAGCACTAGTAAAATTCCGCCAAACCCTGTCCTCATGGGCACCTTTGCACTCTAATTGCCAAAAAGGAAGGAAAAAAAGCCTCACATCAAGTATGTGGCACCCAAGGGATAGAAAAGCGAAGAATATGCACATGAACAGTAACATTTTTCAAAGAAGAAACATAATTTCCTGGAGCAATGATAGGTGAATGGATTTTTCTAGAGATATTTGCTCTAAATTTTAGGCATTAATAACATCACTGCCCCGAATAGAAACTTTCACACACAGGACCTCAAAACAGTCATCATGGTGACAGCCAGATATCAACCCTAAGGATCAGACCCCAGCGAGGAAGGAGGGTGGCCTTGCAGGCTGTGTCCTCCACAGTTCCACCGCACATCCCCAGGGAGCACCACCCACAAGGACTCCAATATAAATGATGTCTCTTTGGGTTTTGCAGCATGGCCACCTGGCACTTAGGCTCCCTTCTCAGCAACAGTCTTGGCTTTCATCGGTAGAGTGTTAACACCTCAGTCTGACATTCCACCTCCTATCACCCTCCCATCCTCACCACAAGTAGATCTAAATTGACTGAAAGGATACAAAATTTCATAGTATAGCTCTTTTCTGCCTATTTCTTCTTTCGTCAAGGCCACCTAAAATGTACTTTCAATTTTTACCTAAGTTTGCTCTTCTCTAGGATATCCAAAAAAAAAAAAAAAGTAATACTTGAACACTTTGGCTTTTGTTTAGTTTTGTTTATCCACTTTTGAAATCCAGTAAAAATGATGGAATGACTAGGGAATAAAAAAGATGTATCTGGTAAGCAATATAAGTGTTTCAGGCTTCTGCAAATTTCAGACCATGGCATACATCTGCAAACAAGACTGTCTCACCAGTTATAAATTTCATGTGGAACTTTTGGTAGTGTTTGGAGGACTCCGCTGACAAACACCACACATAAAGTTGACTAGCAAAGTTTCTCCTCTTTCTACACTGATTGGGAGACATTTGGATTCATTCTGTACCTGTGTTCTTTTTATTTTTCATAGAGATTATATTATTTTAAATATCTCATTTATGTGATTTAGCAACTGACTCCATTTTCAATAAGCAATGAGAACAGGTTACTCAAAGATGTTTGGGTAAGTAAGCAAATGATCCAACGAATACATGAGATTGTGAAACACTATGCTAGAGATTCATCGGAGCAGGAGTTTCCTGAAGGAAAATTTAAGACAAAGTTTCAAATTACTGAGAAATGTAACATTTTAGTTGAAATTTCAAAAACGTATCCAGTTAAACTGATGTCTGAGCCTATGCCAAAGTCCAAATAGACACAAAATAGTCAGTAGACTTAGTGATTCTATAAGAATAAGGTGGAGATGCAGGAAGTCATGGGGGTGGGGGGATGATTCGTTAGGAAGTTCCCCCAGGAAGTGAAGTGTGAGCTACATCCAATCAATGTGTGAAATTTGCTGTAAACCATACTGATTTCACATACGCATTTAAAAAGATGGTTGATCTTATGGGCTGAGGAATGTTCATTAAAAATGGGCCAAGAACCTGAGGATTTTTCTGTCACTATAATGTTTACCAACATGAGCACTGTCTTCGCTTTACAAATATAAGTCATAAGAAAACCCATTTTTTTTTTAGAGTGAAGAAACTCTCTGAAATCACAACTATAGTTCTCTGAAGATAGATTTTACTTTTACCACTTATCCTTGTTTTGATTCAGAACACATGATGGAAAGTGAAAGTGGAAATTGGTGCTGAATATAACAGGCTTTCCAGGCAACTTTAAAGTATGTGTAATCTAATTAGCAGAGAGGAAATCTCAGAAATGATATCGGGACTCAAGCAAGATGGGAGAATTCCTGATCAGAATTCTTCTTAAAATTGGTGTAGTCAGTAAGCACATACACAGTGGTTTTCCTAGAACTGACCTAATCAATAGACACATACATAGTGAGCAGTTTAGCGTTTTTAAATGTAGCATTGGTATCAAATAAATTCATCTTACTCCAGTCCATTTATCTCTCCTCAATCCATTTTAAACCTGTCCTTGATCCAGGTCTCCAAACAATGACCATATTGGAAAAAGAAACAAAAATTTTGAATGTACAGATTTTTCTAAAATCAGCTCTGAAGGCTCTATGTGTTGCCCAGGCTATACAAAATGTATCCTGGTAAAATAAATCTGCACAATGTGAGCGTGTGTGTGTGCATGTGTGTCTTTTTTAAAGCCTTGTCTCTTTCACAATAGCGCTTCAGTAATGATTTAATGATGGGTGCTGATGGTTAGGGGCTGCCTTCTCCCTGAACAGTATGAATAAAGCAATAGGGCATCTGTGATATGCAGACTTATAAATCTCAAGACAACAAGGGTCATTTGGGTTTCCCATTGCCCACAAAGCACCATTTATATTTCTCCTATGTTTTATTTATTTGTTTGAGTGTTTCATTGCACTTTTTTCTATTTCCTTTACTTTTGAGGGCATTGACCCATCTCTTCCTTAAGAGCATAAAGAATGAGAACGGAGATTAAAAAATAATAATAACTCCACATTAGGACCTTCACTTCCTCTCAGTCTTTGGTGAAAATTTAATAACAGTTGAAACCTGATTCTATCCTTCATGTCCAGGAGGGTGTTAGTAACTTGCCCTTTTATTTCCCCATCCAATACAAATTCTTTCTTTTCTAAGGGAAGATTAGCCAGCAATTGGGCAAAACAATTTTATTCCACTCAGAAATGGCCCCTGGAGAGTGCTCTTGGAGAACGCTCCTCCAGACGGCTCTGGTCCTCAGCCTGGTCCTTGGCAGGAAGATGTGAGCATGTTGATAGATCCAGTGGGTTGTGTGTTTTCCTCTAATCCTGCAACCTGAGGACTGACGGAGTTCACCGAATGGATCTGTGCCTCATCCTTCACTGTGCCCACTTGCATCACTTGTTCTCTTGGGATCTTAATTCTATGGTTGTGACTTGTTTGCCAGCATCTCTGAAAGGATAGACCAGCAAAGTTCCTTTCATAATAGAATAACACCCTAGGGGTAAGTTTTTTTTAATCAGGAGGCCACCTTGACCTCAGTTTCTTCATGTGTAAAACTGTGATAAAAAATACGTGCCTCTTGTGGTTGCTGAAAATATGTTGTGAGATTCTATATCCTTATAAGTGTAAGACACATCACTGTCCCAACATTTAGTAGACCCTCAAAGACTTTAGTTTCCTTCCTTTCCTCAGGCTTCTGTTGTATCTCTACCACCATACCTGCCATGGAAATCCACATAAATTTGGGAAGTTCTTTGGACAGAATGGAAAATGTTAATATTTCTCACATGTGACTAATGAGACCCCTTGAACCAAAGCTGAACTCTAAAATCCTTTTGGAACTTTCCCCCTCCTTATCCATTATTACAGCAGCTCGTATTCAGAGTATCTGTCAAAAATTGCAGTGGGACACATTTGGCAGTTAATTTCCCCCTCATTCATTTAATGCTATCAATTAAGGGGCAACCAAAATCGAAGAACCCATGGTATAAATGAAGATACTGAGCCAAGTAAGCTTAACATTTTCTTTTCTTTTTTTTTTTTTTTTAAGTAAAATCTATTTCGATCATTGTCTAATGTCTGTGAGATAGGAGTCTTGCCATTACAGGATGCACTCAGATTTGTGGCTCATTGTATCTATCATGGATCTCTGCAACATGACTTCACCATGGGACTAAGTGTAACTAGGTCATAAGGCATGGACCCTGAGGATAGTTTTGCAAATATAAATGTGCAAATGCATTTCTCTGTTCATGGAAGATTACATCAACTTTCTCCGTAAGACTTTAGCAGGTCTGCCATTTTATTGGGAAAGGGCATTTCTAAACATGCATGTTTTCTGCTCTCTAAAAACAACTTCCCCCTCTATTTTGTGAGTGAGTCTGCCTCTTCCACAGTCAGGATGAAGTCAGTAAGGGCAATGACCTAAAAAGTATTGCCACCTGAGGTATCCAGGCACATTATCAGCTTAGTGAGAGGGAGGGAAGAGCCACATTAGATTCATTTCACGTCAGCTGCATTTCACAGCATAGACAGTGGCGGCAAAGTGAGGAGAAGGTGGCCCTGCTTTGCCAGCCTCAGAGCTGCACGAGGTGCCCCCTGGCAACAGCAGCCTGGGCTGGCAGGAGGCAGCCTCGTGCTCGGCCTCCCTCTCCTTCAGAGGCTGCGCTCTACACACCAACAGCACCCCTTAGCACTAATTCAGCTGGTGAAATAGCACTGCCTCTGCCCTGCATAACCAAAGAGCAGAAGGAACGTGCCACCAAGAAGCCCGGGCTTGAGGAAGTAATAAATATGTTTCGAGATGACAGTTTCAAGGAGCCTGAGTCTGCACGCCAGAGTTGAAAGCAGACAGCTCCAGATGGCAAAAGCTGCCGAGGAGATGTCTTGGAGACCAGCAGTGTCTGAAAGGAAAGAACAGAACACAGGCCAGGTCTGGATCAGAAGAAAAGCCCCAGAGACGTGCGATGAGATGCGCCTTTTGAAACAGCTGGGGGAGAATAAGAAATAAGGAAGGGACTCAGCCAGTTCAAGTATTCTTGTAATAGGATGAGGTTGCTTTATTTCTGTATCTGAAATCAGTTCCCTTTCAAGGCATTTCTTTTTACTCCACTTTGCTTTAACCTCTGCCTCTTAAGTCCTGTTTCACAGGGCACCAAAACTGCATAAATAAAACCACTTTGGAAACTCCTCCTTCAGTCATCTTAGGGGCATGCATGATAGGCAGTGTTGGTATAACTCAGCCTCTTATATATTTTTAACTACCTGACATAAACCCACATTTAAATGTCACCGCTAGCAAAGCCAAGAATAAATTCACAAGCATGCTTGCATTCAAGCACGATAGCACAAGTGCATGTACACACACACACACACACACACACAGTGGTACTAAAAACAAACTTGCCAATTTGCAAATGGGACATCAGAATCCATTAGGACAAAGGTGGCCCTATGGTTTAAAAGAGTAAATAATTGGTTTGTGTCCTGTGTCATGTTTTAATTAAAGATAGCAATGCAATCTACAATACATCTGGAAATTATTAGAAACCTTTTTTTCCAGAGGCAAAAAGGATCAATACCTTTTTGTCTCAGTGGCATAAAACATCCCAGGTTACGTTGTCCCTGTTTTTACCAGAGACTCAGAGTTGAAGGTAAACATTAAAGCGATGAGGGTGAAATCATATTCTGAGAGTAAATGAGGACAATCTGAAATTAGCTAAATTGTTTGCTTCAATAGCTTTCGAGACATCAATCTGGAGTTCTTTGCTCTAAGGATAGAGACAAAGGGAGAGGTAAGTGATTGGGAGGGGGGGCTTTCTGTTTTTCAAGCAGAACAGTCAAAACTATTAGACAAAGCCAAGAGCTATGAATTTGTGGAAATGGGTTGTGACAATTCATCCCATTTCTGGGAGGAACTAGAACAATGCAGCAAGCTCTGTGTTTCTCTCCATAAAATGGGTTTTCAAAATTTGCTGCTTCTTCTCAGGATGATGAAAGTAAAATATCATGTTAGGATCCTGGAAGAAAAAATGCTGCTTCTGTGGAAAATATTTTGAGAAATGACCGAATGAATGCAGAGGCGGAAAGCCTCTTTTCAGCTGCTGAAAAGAGCCTTTTTCTAGGTCTTTCCCACAGAAATGTAACCATCCGATAGCACTTGAGCACACGACAAAGAAGTGTAGAAATGGAGAAAACAGAATGACCCTCCAATCATTATCTATAGGACATTACACTGATATATGGTGGTGTTAATGAACCCAAATGAATTTGAATCCTTTTTCCCTGCAGTTATTTTGATAATACTGGAATCTTTTAAAGTGCATGGAATTAACAATTAAAGGGGGTTAAGCAGACACTTAATACTTGTTCTATTTTGCACAGTTTGGCAGTAATGCATCTGCTGTAATCAGGGTTTTTATTTCTCTTTGGGAAAAAAAAAAGAAAAAGGAAATGTTTATGTTTTGGAAGCAAAGCCTCCAGGATCTGTGGCTCCTCGGTGCAGACCCGGCCGACCCTGCTTGTAAGTGTTTGCGCTGTGTGTGTGCCAGGGGCCCCGCCGGGCGCGGCTGGCCTGTCTAGCTTTCTCCTTTTGCAACAGCTCCACCTTTGGGCTTCTAAAGGGAAAGGTCTTTTTTGTGTGTGTTTTTTTGTTTTTCTTTTTTTGCTAAAGGATATGAAAACCAGCAAGAACTAGAAATATGCACTTCATCCTCAACCTTTTGTTCAATGAAACTAAAGCATAAATTCATTTTCCTCCTCAGAAGAAGAGACAGGGAGGAAAAAAGGGAAGAATGGGGAGAGAAAAGGAGAGGAGCACAGGAGGTAGGAGAGAGGAAGAGAGAAAAAAGGGGAAGAGAAGAAGGAAGGAGAACAGGAAAACAAGGGAAAAGTGTCCTTTCTTGGCCAGAGGAAGATGCAGTAGGTCATGGAATCATTGTTTCTTTGGTGCCTTCCTGCCTGGCCTGCTGACATCTGGAAGGGTGTCCATTGACCCAGGGTCCCAGATTCCTGTTCCAGACTTCCTCAACTATATGCCATTTACCTATCGCTTATTTATAAAACATAGCACCAGCTTTAGGAATAAGAGACTGAGAGAAACTGTGGATTTCTGTTGAGCTCATTCTTTTTAAGATGAGAACGAAATATAATGTGTGCACTTTGGTAAGGATCTTACTGTTTCTTTCTGAATGCGAAGTAGTCTTGGATTCTTTTCGGGTAGTGATGGCCTCACTCCCAGGAAGCGTGACCCTGGCTAACTAGGGATGGGGGATGAACACGGAGAAACTTCTTAGATTCCACTGTCAACTGAATCCCAATCTTTAGATGTGTGAGGTTGAGGAAGTATCTTGGGAATACACAATCCACAGCTCAGTCAGCAGGGCTGGAGAGCTAGCAAATCTTTATCTGAAGGGATTGATTTGGGTCTTCTAGTAGGAAAGGATCAGAGAAAAATGTATACCCAAAATTATATGCCTTCATTGAATTTAGATTTTTTTTAGAATCAAATCTATGAAGTTATGAAGGAAAAAAAAGTGTTGCAAATAGAGTGGAAAGGAAACTCTGATTAACTCTAGGATCCAGGCAATACAATGCACTTTGCTTTGGAGATTTTAATTCTGACCATCATAGCTTCAAATCTGGGTTAGTTCTCATCTGACTACTTGCTATCTCTTCTCTGAAAATCACCTTGCAACGTTCATCCAGATCCAAAATCCAAAAGTGCCTCCTTCGACAAATAGCTCTCAGTTCAAAATCCTCTAGGCAGGGTGGGTATTCTATGCCTCATCCCCAAGACTACTGGGGTGTCCCTGATAAACCCATTCAGTAAGGCATCCATTCCCTCATAAATCTGCAGTTCTGATTCTAGAAACACTCACTGAGGTATATACTTCAGAGGGGATGCTGCTGTCTTATTTCAGTATATATGTCATTTTTTTTCTGGCTGGGTTCAAGCTTTTTGAGGGCACATCCCATACGCATCTGAGCCTCCTTGTGACAATTAGAATAGTGTTTTGTATATAGGACATGTTGAATTTTAAAAACTTATGGATTTTCTGCATTAAGCATTTCAAGTAAAATGAACATTCCAGTTTTTGTGCACCCAAATATTTCTCACTGGTATCTCTTTTGATAGTTTAAGGAGCCAGTCATTGAATAAGTCTGACCTGCAGCAAAGCAGGCACTTCTGCTTCTAAATCTCTACTATTTAATATTTAGCCAGTCCCTATTGCAGAAATAAGTAGGATCTTTATATCATGTCTTATACCTTCCAGCTATATTTACATGCTTTTTACATTTATTTTAAGTATCTATAAATCTTACATAAGCTGCAACCAGGAAATAGAAGTCTTTTTTGGTGCATAATTTTTCATACACCCTATTTTACTGGAAGCAAACTAAGCTCCAAGAACTCTTGTGACTCTTAACTATCACTTAGGCCAGCAATGTATCCAATATATTCCTATCTTTCCCTATTATGCATATCCACATTTTATTATTTTTTAATTGGCAAAAGAATAATGGGTACTCAAAACTCATCATTTATATATTCTCCATTTAGAAGGCATTCAATGCTTCCTTTATGTTCTAAGAAAATGTTCTTTCCTTAGCTCCTGAACACTGAATTATTTCTTAAGTAGGGCTCTTATGTTTCCACTGGTCCCAGACATGATCACAATGGAATGACTACAGAAACCCTTGAATCATGATGAATAATGCTCTGAGGGCATTGCATAGCAAAGATGGTAAGGGAAGCCTCCTCGTCATCACTCTGAAGGGTCTTTTCAACACTGCTGAGGAAGGTGGGCTTTGAATGTTTGTGTCACAGAGTAAAAACCATTTATCAGTCAACTGGTATAGATCTTGTTTGTTTTGTACAAAACATTGTGTTTATTGCAGAAGAAGTGTTAGTCACAGTCTCTGCCCTCAGATTCTGAGCAAGGCTATAGAATCTTAGGACTAAGCATCTATAAGCAAGAATAATTTATAAGAGGTAAATTGTATATGAAAGGCTATCCATGCTGAAAAACATCTAGAAGACATCTTCCAGATCTGGAATTAGAAGGGGCACACCAGACCCATGGAGGATTGCCAATATCCCCCTTGTTGGGATTGGATTTAAGCAACATGGTGGGGCTCCTGGGTGGCTCTGACAGTTAAGTGAGGGACTTGATTTTCCACTCAGGTCATGATCTGAGTCATAAGATTGAGCCCTGAATCAGACTCCACACTCAGCATAGAGTCTGCTTGAGATTCTCCCTCCCCCTCTCCCCTGGCTTGCATGCACACGTGCTCTCTCTCTTTCAAATCAATCAATCAATGAATCAATCAATCAATCTTTTCTTTAAAGCTTTTTTCCCCTTGCATACTCTGTTTTTCTTTTTAAAAAGTGAATTCTAAAAAGATGTTAGATTCATGAATACATATATCCCCACTCTCTCATCTTAATATTTTATTTGTAACCAAGCCCATCCCCTCTTCCAGGTTGAATTATTCACTCCTCATTCGAAATTCCTTGTATATATCTCATTTTACAGAAATTATTTGTGTGTCTGCCCCTCAGTAGGTAGGATATATATGTCCTATATATCTATGTATCCCCTTTACCTAGAACATAACCTGGCACATAAGGGTGATCAGCCAATGCTTGTTAAAATGTTCCAGTGAATTGTAAGCTGCTTTTGGAGAGGGGATTATATCATGATCACATTTACCATCCTTAACAGGTTTAGAACAATGTTTTATAAATAGATGGAACTCGGTGATTATTTGTTGCTTTAAAGTTACAGAGGAAATATACAAGCTAAACTCTAAAAGATGAAAACTAAGAGCAGAGCATACCTAATTTCCAGGTTTGGGGCTCAGATATAGAACACAGGCCATTAGCTGATATGAGAAATACACATCAGACAACATATATTTATCTTTTCCTTCATCAGAATAGTGTATACAAAAAAATTTATTTTAAAGAAAGAAGTTGTCATTTATTTTTGTGACATTTCATACTTGCTTTCAAGTTCTATTTCTCAGCATCAGATTCAGTGCAGACTATTTCTTAGGTAACTTGTGCCACCCTAGTAAGTGCTAACTGCCTGTCGATGGGGCAGTTTAAATGTGTCTGAGGAATAATTGTACCTGGCCTTTCACCTTAATGCCTTTAAAATGATCTCTGCTTTGTTTTTAAAAATGACTAAGACAGTTGGATATTATAAAGGGCTGAGTAACTATTCAAGGCAAATGCATTTCCAGTCAGAGATGGGCTGGCCCCCTACAGTTCACATTATAAATTCATCTTGTGGGTCTCTGGAATAAGAAAAACAATTGTTTCTTGGTGCACTTTTATTCCCCCCATCTAGGCTATTTACTCAGTGACTGTTCAGTACATGCAAATAAATATGTCATTATCCCTTTCTATTTTCAGAGTAACAGGAATAGGGAAGAACTGCAGCAAATATCAGGACAGAAGTATGGATATTGAGGGATTTTGGAAATTCAGAAAATCCCTCCTTCCTTATGACCTATGAGAATGGGGCTAAATGGCCAAAATTACAGAGGCTTGTTTGGTATAAGAGGATTCTCCAGAAACAGAACCAATAGGGTAATACACAAATGTATAGAGAGAAATAGAGAGATTTATTATAAGAAATTTACTTATGTCATCTAGAGGCAGACAACTCCCAGATCTATGGTCAACAAGCTAGACCTCCAGAAGAGCCAATGCTGTAGTTCCATTTCAAAAGCCATCAGGCTTGAAGCCCAAGAAGAGTAGATTTTTCAGTTCAAGTATAATGGCAGGAAATTACTGAGGTCCCAGCTCAATCAATTTAGGTAAGAGGAGCTCCTTATTTCTCAGCCTTTTTGTTCTGGTGAGGTCTTCAACTGACTGGATGGGGTCCACCCATGTTAGGGAGGGCAATCTGCTTTATTCAGTCTGCCAATTCAAATGTTAATTTCATCAAGAAATACCTTCACAGACACACCCAGAATAATCTTTGACCCAGTGACTCAGTCAAGTTGATACATAAAATTAACCAATCCAGTTGGTATTGCTTAAGAACATAACTGGCTCTTGAAGAAATGTGTGTGTGTGTGTGTGTGTGTGTGTGTGTGTGTGTGTATGCATACAATTTCTCAATTTAACCACTTGAGAGGCACCTGGGTGCCTCAGTCAGTTAAGTGACCCACTTTTGGTTTTGGCTCAGGTCATGATCTCAGGGCCGTGAAACTGAGCCCCACATTGGGTTCCAGACTCCATGGGCTCTAGGCTCTACACTCAGTCTGCTTGAGATTTTCTTTCCCTCCCTCTGCCCCCTACTATTTGCACACATGCTCTCTGTGTCTCTAAAATAAATAAAATCTTTAAAAAATATTTAACCACTTGATATTTCATCATATGTATTTGTATTAATGCATTAAAAATACAAGTAAGTATTTATTTAGTCTTTAGCAAGTACCTAGCACTCTACTAAGAGTTTTACATACATGATCTCATTTATTGCTCAAAACAATCCTGCAGGATGGGTATTCTCAAGTCTCTAATTTTACAGATGCAGAAACTAAGTCTGAGCCAGGTAAAAGAAATTTCCCCAAGTTATAAAACTTGTAATTCACATGCAAGGACTAGAATCCAGATCTAACTTTTGTACAACATACATGAAAATCATGACACTCTGAAAATCTGCATTATATGCAGAATCTGAAGATTTTAATAAAATAGTCCTGTTTTGAGGAATAATATTTCTGCCTTAAAAACCAGTTTACAAGAAAATATCATTAGAAATATCATTACTTAACCTTTAGTACATGCAGAAGAATAGCAATAAGAAGAGGAATTTCTGAGTATAATTCTTAGGATGCAGCGTACTGAATTATAAACTCATGAACACAAAACCACCCTTTTTTTCTGGATTCCTAATACCAGAGTGTTCAACCTCCACATTTCTAAACAATTTCTGGGTCATGTGTAATTCTGGCCCCTTTTAGAAAGCACAATTAAACAGATACATGCTGTGATAAAATTATTATGATGTTAGGTGTTGATATGACAAACTATGTAACAGACCTGGCTACCTTTCACATTTTAGATTGAAGAGTTACCTTAAAAAGCACACATGAGACACATGGATTTTTGTTGTTTTCCAGAATTTTTGTTGTTCTTCCATAGTAGAGTTAAAAAAAAAAAATCCAATAGCACAGGATTTTTATGTGATAATGATTCCAGTAACTGTATTTTCCATCAAACTACAAGTTTACTTTTGAGTTCACCAGATTATTTATGTTTGGTTACATTATTTACCGTAATTCTCTAGTTCTAGATATCACTAGTTTAACGAGACATTTAAAAAAAAATACAATGGAGACTTTTACTTATAGCTATAATGGAATAATTGGTACTATATTAGCCTCTCTGATTATAAAACTGGGCAAAATATATGAAACATACTGTTTTCAGATAAAGGACATGATGTAGTACATTGGTACAATCCCAAAAGAAGGTAAACAATGAAAGAGCTCTGTAACTGTGCATGATTTCTGCCTAGGCACATTTTCCAGGCCACAGCATGTATGGAGAGCTCAAACAGAGCATGATGATCTTACACTATAAGACAAAGGAAAAAAATAAGAATTTGGGGCTATGAAGGTAGCTGAAATTTGCAGGGGATGGCTCCAGAGAGGAAAAAGCTCCAGAAACCTGTATAGGGCCCCTTTAGATCTGAATAAATACTAACCGGAGTACAGTTAGGATGAAGCTCTACAAAGCCAAGCAAAAGCACTAGTATAAAAAGAATAACCATGGGATCAATGGCCAAAACAATTAATGGTGCTCACACAGGACTAAGAGATTTTGAGTTCTGACAGCCAGAATAAAGAGAAAATACTAAATAGCTCAGTCATTCAGTGAAGATCCCAGGAAGACCAAATCATAGGTACAAGCTTATCTGATCCTAGAGTAAACATTTACCTAGACTCAGCCTATTCAAACTTAAAGCCTTTAAGGAATCAAGCTGACCTACATGCAAAACTAACTCCCTGCCTGAATAAAACTTAACACTCTTCAAAGAAAAATAACAAAATATGGATACTTAACAACACAGAAATCATAACATCTGACACACTACCAAAACTTACTACATACGTGAAGAAGCAAGAGAAGAACAGAAGAAAAAATAATAATAATAAAAGCCAAGAGAAATAGACTATGCGAAGATAGAACTGGCAGACTAGGGCTTTAAAAAGAGCTATGATAATTTTGTTCAAGGCAAAATATATATGGAGGAACACACACACACACATATATATACATATATATGTATGTATGTGTATATGTGGGTATACATTTATAGACATATATATGAATATATATATAAATATATGTATATTTAAAAGTTAATAGAAACCACAAAGGAAAAAGATCAGTGAAAAAAAAATCAGTGAATTTGAAGACAAGATACTGGAAACTATTCACTCTTCAGAAACTGTAGAGGAAAAAGGAAATACTACCTAATTCATTTAATGTGGTCAACATAACCCTGATACTAAATCCAGAGAAGATCATTACAAGAAAACAAAATTACAGACCAACAGTCTTCATGAATCTATATAAAAATTACTAAAAATATACTACCAATTAAATTCAGGAACATATATAATGACCAAGTAAAGCTGACCTTAGAAATGCAAGATGTGATTTAATTTAAAAACATACCAATGTTTTTTATACTACACTAACAAAAATAAGAGAAAAAGTATAGGCATCTAAATAGATGCAGAAAAACACTAGAAAAACATCCATTTATGCTTAAAAAACTAAATAAACTATCAGTAGACTATAATAGAAAGGGACTTTTTTCAAGCTGATAAAGGGTATCTATGCAAAACCTAAAGTTACCTTCATATTTAATGGTAAAGGACTGAATACTTCTCAATTAAGATTAAGAATAAAGAAAAGAGTTTACTTCTTGCCACTTCTATTCAACACTATATACTAGAGTTATATGCATGTTCAATAAGATAGGAACATAAATAAAAGGCTTATAGATTTGAAGGAGAGATGAAATAGTATTCACAGACAATTGATAATGTATGTAGAAAACTTTAAGTAACCTGTCAAAAATACCACTAGAACTGGTAAGTAAATTTTGCAAAGTTGCAGGACGCAAGATTAAATTCAATTGTAATTCTATGTGTATTTTAAAAATTGGAATTAAGAATTAGGTAAATAATACTATATATCTCTCTCTGAGAGAGAGAGAAAGAGAGAGAACCTCAAGCTCTACCTCACGCCATACAAAGATTAAATGCCAGATGGCTTACAGCCTTAAACTTAGAGTTAAACCTATAAAGCTCTAGAAAAAACATAGGTAATCACAGGGTAGGTAATTATTTCTTGGAACATTCTGAGCATAATTAAAAATGGTTATATTTTACTTTATCAGAATTAAAGACTTCTCATTGAGAAACACTGTTAAGAAAATGAAAAGGTAAGCTGCATATTGGGGAAAAATATTTGTAATATATATACGTGACAAAGAATTTGTCCAGAATGAACCGCTTAGAAAAGTTAATATAAAAAGACAAACAACCCAATTTTGAAAATGTGTAAAAAATCTTAATAAGCACTTTACAAATGAAGATATACACATGTATATAAAGATGATAAAAGCACTCAGCATTATTTCTAATCAGGGAAATGTAAAGTGAAATCCCAATGAGACACTACAATACACCCACCAAAATGGCTAATTATTAAAAAATACAGACAACACCAGATGTTGGTTGGTGAGCAAACAATGTTGAGCAAACAAATCTCTCAAACATTGCTGGTGGAAGTGTAAAAGTGTTCAAACACTTTGGAAATAGGTCTGGCAAGTTCTTATAAAGTTAAATATGCATATATTCCATGAACCAACAACTGTACTTTTAGGTACTTGACTCAAAATAATAATAGTAATAATAATAATAATGATAATAATAATACCACCACCACAAAAAAAAACTTGTATAAGAATGTGCACAGCAATTTTAGTTATAATAGCTAAACACTAAAAACAATCAAAATGCTCTAATAGTAGTAGAAAAACAGATTAAAATGTACTATGTTTATTCACACAAGAGAATAATATATAGCAATAAAAAGGAACTATTGATCATGAATCACCATAGATGGATCTCAAAAAAAAGTATACTGGGTGAAAGTAAGATACAAAAGAGCACAGTATTATTCCATTTCCAAGAAATGTTGAAACAGGCAACATGAATCTATGCTGAAAGAATCAGATGAGTAGTTGTATCTGAGGTGGCATGGATATTTACAGACAAGCACAACTTTCTGGTTTGATGGAAATGTCCTCTATCTTGATAGAGGCATGGGATACACAGATGCACACATTTGTCAAAACTTACAAAACTGCACTCTTTAATTCTGTGCATTTTATAATACATAAATCATACCTCAATCAAATATTCTTGACCAAAAAAATCCAATGGAGAATATATGTATGTCTGGGATATAGTAAGTACTCAACAAATCTGTGTTGGATGATATTATCCTCAGGAAGAATTCCAGATAGAGATTTCTTTCCCTGCAAAGAATTACAGCCAATATTGAGGAAACAACTCAAAGTGAATGTCAGTTGCATCATTTTTGTTCATAATGGATATCAAAATTATTTTTCCAATATTGGTTTCTATTCTGAGTGAAACTAAAACAGATCGATTTGCTCAATTCTATCTGCAGAGAGATGTAGGTCATATTAAAGTGGCTCATTGGGAAAGTAGAAGCCTAAGCAAACACAGTTCTCTAGACCTAACCTCTACCTTTATCAAACCCAAGCCAAAGACTGATCACATTCCTCAAAGTCCATTTGACAGACAGGAAATGTCAGTTAACAGTCATACTTAGCAGAAATTCATTAACCTGCAGACCTTTCCCATTTGGGACAATATTCTCTCAGTCTATTGATAACATATTCATTTCTCTAAGAACAGCCTCAGATGCACTTCCTCCTTGAAGTCTTTTTCAAGCTTTGCAGCCTGAAATGATCTCTACATCTTCTAGATCTTATGGCAATTTCCTAGTGCCTCTATTATAAAACCCATCACCTTCTACTTTATATTACAGCAATTTGGATACCTGTTTTATCCCCTCTTAGATTGCAAACTGCTTCAGAGGAGAGAGATTGTTATTTTATACTTCCACAAAACATACCACATTGTAGTTGTCTCCCCAAGTATTACCAAATAAGTGCACGAATAAACAGAAGAAGCCTGGATCAATGGAGAGAAAAACTCATAATTACAAACAGCAGAATGTGACTTTTATATAGTAGTCTGCTAATCATTATTTTTTCAAATGCATTTATTGAGCATGATCATTAGATATTATTCTAGCTAGGCATTTGGGCAAAAGTTGAATTAGACAGGGATCTTGTCCCTAAAGGAGATCACAAGTAAGAAAAGGAGATGGATACATAAGTAAATAATTGTAAAACAATGTATTAGGATATCTAATGGAGGAGTATTCAGGAGGAAATGGCAGCACAAAAGAAAAAACATAGTTATATCAAATGGAGGTTTGGAGAATTTATGAAAGAAATTTCAGATGACTTTCACAGGGTAATAATAACAACTGACTCTATAAAGGGAAAACTAGGCTATGTTCAAATCCTTTAATCCTCTCAAAAATCCTAAGAGGTACTACTTTTACTCCTATTTTATAAATGAACAAACTGAGGCAGTAAATTTACATATTTTGCATAGGCCACTACATTTAATAGTGAAATCAGGATTCAGGCACCGGACATTTGAACCCAGAATCTCCATCCTCTACCACAGTGATGTGGGTCCTGAAACACGAGTAGGCATTGCATCTGCTCCACATGTCTGGCATGTATGAGGGTGCTCATTTGAGGCTGGAGTGCTTTTATTACTCAAAGTTCTTCATTGTTTCTCTCAAGTAGAATTACCAAATCTTGTTGCTTTATGCAGCAACAGAGAATCTACCAGAAACATAAAAGGATTTCTGAGCGTATCCAAGCAGGTATTGAATATCCAAACCTCAAAAAAAGAGAGAAACTATGTCAGATTAATGGGTTTTGGCAGCTAGAGATAATGGGCCTTCTTTCTTGGCATCTTTTAATTCTTGGATCATGTGTAAATTCCTGGATCAATCAACTGTGGTTAAGGGCAGGGTCATACTGCACTTGTATAATCATATGGGGTACCATTTACATGAGAAACTATACACAAGCAATGTGGAAGATGTTACCTGGAGTTAATACAATAGTTATACTCACAGGGCAGTTCCAATGGCTGTCATGTGACTGTGCAGTGGGGGCAATTTCCAAAAGAAAGGGAAGATATGAACAGAAACAAAGCAAAGCAAAACAATACAATAGGTATTATGCTGCAGGGATTTGAGGCAGGGATAAAATTCAGAATTCTCATATATTAATGAGTCTCAGGTATTTTACATCATCTAAAAAGCAATAGTCCATCTTTCTCTTCTTAGTCCTTGTTTCTATTCCTATACACTGTAGCACTTCTGAAAAGAAGGGCCCACATTTTTAGTGATTTCGTTTTTTTAAAGTAAAAATTATTTTATACTGATTCCACCTGGATTAAAATACAGTACATTTTCCCTCTAACCAAGCACATTCCTTGGAATTGTACTGACCTTCACATTCTCAGGTATTTTGTATCATGGTGTGATGTGCTGTATAATTAATAAACTGAGTAGCCCATCATTTGAATCAATCGGTGGAAGATTCAAGACTGGAGTACCACATCCAAAGGCAAGTCTAGAAAAAGGCTGTTTGCTCACACAAATGATGCTACTATATCTCATGTGCTTTACCTGTTTTGTCTTTGTGGAAAAAGGAAGAATGCACAGAGAAAATAATATCATAGTATTATACCACTAAATATTTATTAAACACTAAGTCCTACATGTAGATTATTTTACTTAATCCTCCCACAGACATACAGGCTTTTTTTTCCCTTATTTCACAAATGTGAAAACAAGTTGAGGTTGATTAATTTATTTATAATTACATTGTTAGAAAATAGCACAAGTGGAACTAACTCCCACATTTGTGTTTGTATCTAAGATCACCAATCCACACTCTGTGGCTGTGACCAGGAGCAGCAGGACACTCCACACATATTGGCATGTGTAGTACATTCACCAAAACCCAAACCAATGGGCATAATTACCTCCTTTCAATCTCAACATTTCTTTCACTTCATGGGTATGTTGTAACATCAATGTTCAATAAGTTCCAACTTAGTAAAATTGAGAAGAGAAATTTTAGGTGAGGGAAGGAAACTAAGGTTATTTGGTAAGCTCAGCTACTAAATGCTTCACTTTTTCTAAGTGGTAGAATTATTCTTCACTAATTATAGAATTTCTGCCATTTATAGCTTTTGTCCAACATACCTGTTGTTATTTTCTATGGGTCTCCTTCTCCTTCAGTGGGGGACATCTACTCCTCTCAGTGTTGGGTATAACTATAGTTAATAACAACTCACATGAAGAGAGACTTCTTGGGCAGCCCAGGTGCCTCAGTAGTTTAGTGCTGCCTTCAGCCCAGGGCGTGATCCTGGAGACCCGGGATCGAGTCCCATGTCAGGCTCCTGCTTGGAGCCTGCTTCTCCCTCTGCCTGTGTCTCTGCCTCTCTCTCTCTCTCTCTGTCTTTCTCATGAATAAATAAATAAAATCTTAAAAAAAAGAGAGTGACTTCTTGAATTCAGTAATACTTGACTTGAAAACAAAGAGTTAAGTAATACTAAACTAGACTTGAAAACATCAACAGAGAGTAGAATAAATCTTATCCAAGAAAGCTCTACCCACATCGGTGGCTTATCAGTGACTTATAAGTTGAAGCTGTACAAATAATGCAACCACTCAGGGATTCTTTTTTCTCATCTATCAGTTACAACATGTGTTCTAATCTGTAAAAAACAGAGCAAAGGCTTGAATGAGTGCATGTCTGTGCTTTACCTAAATACAAAACACACTGTTACATGTTGCTGTGCCTTACTTTGATTGGCATTTTAAAAAGAAACCACTAAATCTTCACTTTTTTTAAAGTGGAAAAATCAGGAAACAGGAAGGTTAAAATGGAAGACATAAACTTCCAAGAGACTGGTAGAGGAATTAGAGGTTGGAGAGGGTCCTAGGGGTTGAATAGCCAAGTGGGATATGTGCTAAGGCAGGCTGGCAGTGGCCGGCACTGGATTTCCAAGACAATAAAAATAAAACTTTAAGGACCCCACAAACTTCAGCTAATGATGTCTAGAATTGAATACCCCAAAATGCAAAGGTCGCCTATACGCACCTGCCTTTGTCACATTTTTTGCACACTTGATGACATTTGGCAAAATCCTCCCTGACTTCCGTGTAGCTCTTGAGAATGTGAAGCTATTTTGACAAATGTGCTGTCTGAAGAATCAGAGGTCAGAGGCAAGAATCCCTTCTGGCCTGCTAATAGAGCTCTGAACCAAAGGACTCACTAGCCCCTTTGAGATTTTGTTTTATGTAAATGTTCCCACCTCCTGGAGAGTCCTCCCTTATGACTTTGTTAGAAAGGCCATATATTTCCAGATTTCATTTAGGGAAAGCATTTGTTCATTCAGGGAAGGAGAAAAACTAATTCCCTGGGGCGCACTGACATTGATGAGAAATAAAGCCAGAGCCCAATAATGGTGTGAGACCAGGAAAACGCCAGCAAAGTAGAATGAAAGTCACAAGATGTTTCAACTGCACACAAAGGAAAGGGCGGAATCTTTTGAGAAAGTGAAACCACCTGCCAGAAAGTTCTCTTCAAGTGTGGATTCTCAAGATAGAGGAGGTAAGCGGAGGCTGTCTCTGGAAAGGTAAGCCCATGGGGCCTTCGGAGACAACTTTCTGGTCCAGCCATTTTTTTTTTTTTTAATAAGAAATTTATTTTTTATTGGTGTTTAATTTGCCAACATACAGAATAACAACACCCAGTGCTCATCCCGTCAAGTGCCCCCCTCAGTGCCCGTCACCCATTCATCCCAACCCCCACCCTCCTCCCCTTCCACCACCCCTAGTTCGTGTCCCAGAGTTAGGAGTCTTCATGTGGTCCAGCCATTTTGTTGAAGAGGGTGAAGCCTTTCGGAAACAGCGTCAGCTGGCTCGAAAACTATTTGACCTTCATGGTATTGTCAGTCACTTTTGCTTGAGTGGCTGAAGAGTATGTCATTCTGTCATAGCAGAAATCTGGAGAAGGAGAAAAAAATTAAATCGATCCTCTCCATCTCAGAGAGGCTTAGTTTCATTGGCATCTAACTGACACAAATACTCTTCACTGGGTTTCTGTTTGCTGATAGTAATTAAATATTCCTGTCTGACTTCACAGCCAAATGCCCTGGCTGAGGAGGGGACAACACTCTCCACTCTTAAAGGATGGGGTTGGAGGTATGCTCATTTTAAATGTCTCTAATCACACATATATGTCTGTCTGGGTTCTCTCTGTCTTTATAACATCTACTACATTCATCAAATACAGGAAACGACAAAAATAAAAAATAAAATCTATAGTGCACATACACTAACATCTGTAGTCCTGTCTTGGCTAATTGGAACATATCTATATAAAAATCTGGACTGCAGATGAGTAATTAAAGCAATATATTAACTTTCAGGTTTTCAGTTATTATTAAAACTTTGAAAAGTGTTTTAAAAAGAGAGAGAGAAATGAGTAGGTTGACCGTATGGCAAGCAAGAGCCCTGCGTGACATGAACTAGGATCATTTTGCCACGAAGTGTCCCATGTGGGAGACCTGGATTGCCTTACATTTTTTTTTGTTTGTTTGCCTGTTCACTTGTCTTTGCACCCCACCACTTCCCTGAAGTTTGATGGCAGTGAAATGGTACTGTGACTGACCACAGTTTTTTCCAAGACAACAGTAAGATATGGAGTCAGCCCTCTTTCCCTTAAGAAAAGAGTGAATAGCAATTGTCCTGGGTGGCTTTCAATAACTAGCAAGATTAACCCCAGAGAAACCTCTTGTAGCTGGGACATTGATTGTTCTTTCTCATCTGGGCTAGAGTCTATTTGAGGAGCCTCGTCTCCATCTTTAAAAGGGAAGGGGATGAGGTCAAGGTCAGGAGTTACACATAGTCTCATTTACTTCTTTAGAATTTCTGTGCTCGGGACAGGTCTCTATATACAGTCTACTTGGGAATTGAGGGCATCACCTAGAGACTTTAGACCCTAAAAATGCTTTATTTAGAGAGTTATATACTTCAGTTTAGAGAAGTTTTTTTTTTTTTCTTCCTTTTTATTTCTTGCTTCAACTTACCTGAAAATTACCTTAGGATTCCACTCTGCTTTGCTACAATTGATCAGACCACAATCTTCCTACTTTATTAAAGAAATAAAAGGTTTGAAACTAAGCAGGAGGAAATGAAGAAAAATCTGACAAATACTAGATGCTAGATAAATGGAATTAAAATTATCAAGGTCTCTAAATGAGCTTTTTCTTTTTTACCCTATTTCTCTCCCTCACCATTTATACAATTTTACAAACTCCTTCATTTTAATGGAAACATTGTGAATTAGATTCTTAGAATAGCCAAAGTGTGTCTTTTGGATCATCTTTCTTGTCAACAGTCAAATGAAAAAAAAAATTGTGCTGAATCTATTAGCATTTTTGAACTCTTGTTTAATTTCAGTAGTTAAAGCAATGCAAATCAATAATAGGCATGCACATTGTAAGCCATTGAGTTCAGAAAATTTGAGATTTGAGATGAGCTGGGAAGAAACTGGTGTGAAAAAGTAAAGTCAGGGGAAGCTGTGTGTGTAGTCCTTTCCATTAGCTTACGTCGTCACCTACCTAAATTATCTGGATATGACCTTATTACTTACCTGCTGTCCTCATAGATTTGTATTTATCAGTTTAAGTTTTGTCCAGATCCTACACTAGACATATTGTATCTTATCTCTTATCTTCATCACAACCCTGAAAGTCAATATTCATCAACCTAGTTTACAAAACATGTGACACACCTTGGAACTGATCCATCTTGCTTTAAAGCTGGCTCTGTTCCAATGCACCATGCTTCTTCTATGTGATCAGTTATATGGCACTGAAAGTAAACATGGGTGTTTAAAGAACGCTAATGGCTCTATAGTGGTTTGACTAAACATATATATTGAAGAGGAGGTAAGCCGACTCTCAAATACCCGATGTGAAGATTGAACTGCATTCATTCTGAAAGCTACAGACAGCCATTCCAGAAGGGCTGGGTATGAATGCTATTGACATCATAATGAATATAAGCGTATACAGGCTCCTACACAGAGTCAGAATACAATAGGTATTATTCTATGAATTTTTAATAAAATAAATGGAATTCTGTTATGAATCTATTTACTGAACTAATTAAAAATTAAATCAGGAGTCACAATCAGTTCTATTCATGAACTAGGTGTCATTGATCAATTTTGATGCCAGAGGCAGGATTTGAACCCAATTTCCTATCATTTTTGGACACTTACTGAACTATTATATATTAAGTACTGGCTACTTGCAAACAAATACCTATTGAGCACATGCTATTCACAGGAAACACATATGGAACACATGATATGAAAAGAACCAATTTGGTGCTTTTTAGACACCAAGAAGTTTATAATAATGTCTTCTTTTCAAAATATTTAAAATCTTGCTACAGAGATTAGACTTAATCATTTGAAAGCTTTATTAATAATAAAAGAGCAATAGAAGTTCACTAGTAAAAATATAAGGAAATACATAAATAAGTAGCAAGTAATGCCTTGGATAACAAGTAATTCAATTCCTACCTCCCAAGTTTAAAGGCAAGTTTCTGCACACCTGTTAGGAATGTCAAAATGTTAAATGTTAAATGTATAAGCTGTGCAGATTTATTTGTGAATTGGGTGCTTAGAGAGGTTTTTTTCCCCCCACCAAAGTATTACAATTTCACAAAACCAAATCTGACAAATTATAAATCAGTTTGGTGAGCTTCAAGTGAAAAGAATGTTACATTTTCATTTAGGCACTGACTATACCCATCAGATTACAAAGGAAATGAATAATGGAAGTGAAAGAGAATGACCTACTTCTGCTCCATAACCTGGAAACCACACCCTAAATCAAGAGCAAATGTACTTAGTACAGTCAACCCCATGGCCTCTTCTGGGGGCCTCTTATTCTTCTGTCCCTACCTTTGCATTTTTTCAAGG
Organism: Canis aureus; assembly: GCF_053574225.1. Taxonomy (NCBI): domain Eukaryota; kingdom Metazoa; phylum Chordata; class Mammalia; order Carnivora; family Canidae; genus Canis; species Canis aureus. Next base: position 31,772,462 of record NC_135616.1, read on the forward strand.
CCCATATTTTTTCATTTGTTGTAAGATCCTCCTACTAATATTCACACCTATTTGATGGCCATAAGTGAACTCTGAATAGTGCCAATTTCTGTTTCTGGCTTCCCCTCCAGGTTCAGTTGTAACCATTTTGATGGAAACCACCCCTTCCTGGATCTCAGGCACATCATGTAATGGATACTGTGTAAACCAGTTTGTCCTCCATCCAGGCAAGAAGATTATTTCTATTCTTATAGTGGAGCAATAAATTTACCAAAAACAAAAACAAAAACAAAAAAACATCTCACCAGTGAAGACACTACTCCTGGTCACCTCCTCCATATAATACATACATACATGCGTATGTAAACAAACAAGCAGTTCCAACTCAGGTCCTATCTCAAATGGAGTCTAGGGTCTACATATTGGATGAGAAGGTGGCTGTGTATTAGGAGGGTCATTAGAGATGGGTCCATCCCTAAAATGATCTGCAAAAAATGTAATTCCCTGTAATCAGTGCCCCAAACCAGTCACCTCTGCAGGAGACACATGCACAGATGTAACTAACTGCTCCCCACGTAGAATGACATCCTTGTGCATCAGCAACTTCAATTTTTGGTTGGTAGAAAACCTACAGTTAGATTTATCCTTTAAGTTAGATACATTTTAACAAGGCTGAGGAATTAGGAAAGATGTAGTTGGGACAGAAAGGCCTTATTTTGGAAATCTATGCTGGAAATTCACTGGAAATTCAGAAATGGTTCACAAGACCATTCTATGGGTATTTGGCAAGGAAGGCACTTTTAAAAGAAAGTGTTTAGTAGTGTAATGATTTAATTATTATTATTTTTTAATTCCACAATCTGGCCAATGGCCTGCCTATACAGTTTACCTAAGATAGTTGAGATTTTATATTGTTTAGAGACAGTTCAGTACTGAAACCTTCCCATTTATCTGTCCTTCTAAAGGTTAAGAGGATCGTGTTGTTTCTAGACTTTACATATTCTTCCATCATTAACACGATTAACAAGACACATCATATCCCTTCACAGCAGATGGAATTCAATGAAGACCATTGATTCTGCTATAGATGAATATTGGTTAAGGATTCAGATCTAGGTCTGCCTTTTTATTTTAATTCATTATGTAAATCCTGAAACACTACTTCAGATATATCCAAACTCTTCTTTATGTTGTAATCTATATGATAATGCCATGAAAATCCCATCAAACATTTTATCCTGCTCCATTCTTTGATGATTTACAAAGTGATGGTACCTACTCTGCCAGAGAACACTTCTTTTCTATCATCAAAATACAGCCACTTTCAGGTTGAATTACATGTCTCTATTACCTGTCAGCCAACAAGAAGTGTGACTATATTTGTATTTGTTGGTAAAAGTATGTAAAAGGAACAAAATTAGCATAATCATTCAGTTCACCAGTAATTTATTGGACTAATTTTTGCATAACACTGACCTAAAGGATACATTTTATTGTGGGTGGAAGGGAGAGAGGCTTAATAATAGTTACCATTTACTTTGTTCCAAGTACTTTAGAAAAATTCTTTTAAGAATCTCAGCAACCATTTAAAAAAAAGAATCTCAGCAACTATATAAAATGTAAATTATTCCAAAAAATTTTTTTTAATAAGGAGACTGGGGCTTAGTGAGATTGAGGAACTTTCACCAAAGTCACACAGTTATGTAGTGTTAGAGCAGAAATTCAAACCAGATCTGTGACCCTAAAGCCAGTACTGACACCACTGTAGTCTCCCTCTACATAGCCCTCTTACCACTGCCATAAGTCACACTCTTTAAACAGACTCAGGAGTCATATCTGAAACAGTAAAAATGCAGAAGTGATGAGTGGTCTGCTGAAGCCTCATCCTTCCAGTGCTTGTTTTCACATGAACTGTATCAACTGGGAACAAACTTAGTTAGGTCTAAACCACCTCAGTTCCAAGGCCATTGTCAAAAAGAGGAACTGGTCAGCAAGTTAGCCACAATGTGAGGTTTAATGACTCTTCCACTGATAGAGCATCTGGGATTTGTTGGAAGAACTTAACAGCTCTAGTCTTTCTTCCTCTGTATCCCCTTCATTATCCCTTCTGCCCCCAGTGCCATATCCTGATGAAAGTAGCACCCTCACCCCTGCCCTGAATCCTACTGCATCACCCTTTCAATTCCCTCTTCTCCTTTTGAGGCCATGCCAGGAGCTTCAGCTAAGGTAAACATGTCTGCCTTGCTCTCACTAGCCCCTCCAAATAGGGCAGTGCTTCTCACACCATGCATCAGAACCATGAGGCAAAACTGCTACCTCCCTCTCTCTTAACCATTCCTTACTTTTCCTGTTCTGATGAGTAACCCTGGGTGTGGCTGTGGTTATCTTATAATGTATCAAAATTTGAGAACCAAATCCTAAGAGATTCTAGCTTTCATACCTCTAGCTATGGAGTGTGATCGTGTCATGACTGGAAAGAACTCTTGTAACCTTGACATGTTTATGCCTGATTATATTAGCTATCAACTGGAAAGATTCACTTTGCAAAACTATGTTTCCTGTGGCTAGAGCCCATATTTCTTGTTCACTGGTTGGTATAACGTGAAAGCTACTTATGGAGCATGGCACATAGTAAGTGCTCAATAAATATTTAATTAATTTGAATCCATGTTGGAAGGCCAAATGGATGAATGGATGGATGAGTGACATGCCTGTTGGCCGGTCTACTCCATTCTTTCCTCCCTATTGCACATACTTGTCCTCAAAATAATAAGAAGAACTCTGAACTGCTCCTTAGAATTAGAGCCTTACTTATTACATTGTATTAAACCAGTATATTTCCCAGACTACCTGGACAAAATATCAATAGGTAGTTCTATGAACTATGGGAGCTTCAATCAAACTTACAGAAGTATCAAGTCCTTCAACAGCACATTTTTACCTTCTGGGAAAGTGAACTTTTAGGTAACACAATGTGTTTATCTAAGTGCCAAACATTCAACCATCCATTTTCCTATCCATTCTAATTGTTTTGTTTTTCTTTTTCCATTAAAAGTCCTCATCCATATTGACCAAGTTAATTTTGTTTAGTTTATAAAACCTGATGAGATTTTAGCTAGAAGTGACATGGCCACAGGCCAGAGTGTATATACATAAGAAACAATATTAGTGAGAATATGACTTCAGTTTTTATGATAGGTTTTGAATCAGATTTTCAATGACTTAAAAGTTTTCTTAAAGTGCGTACCATATGCCTAAATTTTTTTGACATTTATAAAGAAGGTTATTCTACGCCTGAGCTCTTTGGTTATCCGACTACTAGAGAATATGATGCAGAGAACACTTACTGGAAGGAAAATGTTCTTTTATAGCATCCTTTAGTATGCATTACAGCTCTAAAAGAAATGGAAGCCAAGATTTCCAAATATATTAGGTTCCCAAAGTTATCACTCCACAATATTTGACACAAGGAGAGAGGATAGGTGAAGTTTGCACAGTCCTTGTTAAACCCTGGGTTTAATGATTTTTTTTTAGGACAGTCGTATTAAAATGGGATCGTTAAAAATATACTGCCATTCCAGCAGCATAAAAAATGCATACAATAAGTTCACACAATGCATACCGATAATGACTCAACAAAATAAATGGTGAAATGAAACCAGCATTGCTCACACTGTGTTTAAAATAACCTTTAGGCATTTGGGGATTTTTATTGGTAACAATTTGGTGGCAAACTACTCAGTGTAAAAGAACAGTTTAAAAGCTAATAGGAAAAATCTGGCATTAATAATGTGGTAGATTACAGTGAGAACAATAGTGAGGTTACTGCAGAGAGCAATGTATCTAGATAATTAAACTTAAACCATTTTGGTTCGACAGCAGTGCAAGATATGCCTGCTGGGAACATGAAAGCCCCCATATGCAAAGCTGACTCCGAGAGTAAGAAGTTGAGCTTTCCAGTTACACAAGTAGATTGAAAGGAAGACCTGAGCAATATAGAGAAAGGAAGGCAAATCACTGGAATTCACTAATAATCCTCTCCCAGCTTTATTTTTCTTTAACTCCAAAGTTTATTATTATTATCATTCTAGTCCTGAATTATTATGGTAAACATCATACCTCTGTCTTAACTTTATCTGTTTTAGGATTATGAGCAAACAAATGTGTAAAAGACCTCAGAGATTCATACCAAGATGAGCTATAGACAGAACTCTCCCTAGTATGAAATTAGAGTCCTGGTGTAGTTACTTATTTCAGATATCCATGAAAAAGTCCAATATCATTTTTGTGTCTCAGTTTCTCAGTATGCATGATAATGAAGCAAATGTTAATCATGATCTGGTCTTGCAGAGTGATTAATAATAAGTAATAGGTCTTATATCTAAATGATTTTGTTGGCAGTCTTGGATGTTTTTCTTAGAAGTCCACTGCTCTCTGAGATCGATTCTGACAAGAAGTATAAAGGGAAAAAAAAAGAATTATAGGGATTTATTAATGGCCAAAGTGTAACAGGAATGGATCTGAGTGAAGCCCATGAACAGAATGTGATCATGGATATTTAGATATCAGTGTAGAAAACAGCTGAAATCCACTGCATTGCTGATGTGCAAAAATAATGACTGTGGGATCATCCTACTTATTTTATTTATTCTTTTTCTTTTTTAAAAGATTTTATTTATTTGAGAAACAGAGTGAGTGAGACAGAGAGAGAGAGAGAAGCAGGTTCCCCGTGAAGCAGGGAGCCCAACAATTCGGGGTTCAATTCCAGGGCCCTGGGGTCATGACCTAAGCCAAAGGCAGACACTTAAAGGCTGAACCATCCAGGCGTCCCTTATTTATTCCTTTGAAGTGATTTGTATTCCTAGCGCTTTTTTTTTTTTGTTTTTTCTTTCCTTTTCTTTTTTTTGCTTTCCATCAAAATCCTAGATGAGACAGATCGTTGGACACATTTTAAATTGTCAGACCCTAGAACTCCTTAATTAAGTAGAAAGAGATCAGTATATTTTCATTTAAGTTAAGCTAAACATGCCTTCAAAATTCTGAATCAAAACTTGTCACTCAATAATTCCTCATACCTGAAGATCAAATGAAACCTTTCCTTATGTATTATTTACATTAAGTTTTTTACTTAGTAATCACAATAGCCTTATAATACTATAGGATAAAGATACTGAGCCCATGAGCTGACAAATATCAGCCCAGGCTGCTCAGGAAACTGGTTCACATGGAAAGTCACAGTCCTGACAATGAGGTGCTGCATGGTTGAATTAAATACCCAGTCTACTGCTATGGTACAAGGAAAAAGGAGTTTGGGTAAGTAGTCTGTGTTATAGTTTCAAAAACTAGCTACCAGAATATTTCAAATAGAGACATCTGAAAGTAGGAGTAAAAAATTTGAACTCCAGATTCACTAACCCTCAACACAGACACATTAGCAAACCTGGACCATCCCAGAGAGGAGGCTGGAGCTTTGATTCTGCTTCACTTTGACAAATGACCCTGAATTCAGAATGGTGGTGTTAACTTTCAATAACTGTATACATAGAGTTACCAGCAAGAGAAAAGTGTGTTTATCTGCTGGGTGCTATTCTCAAATAAATTTATTTATATCCTAGAAATCACCTCCAAAGGACCAAGAAATGGCAAAATAATGAAGAAGAAGAAGAGACAGAAGGAGGAAGAAGAGGGAAAGAAGCGGGGGGAGGGGGAATTCTTCTGAGTCCCCTCTGTGCTTGTGACCTTTTAAACCACAGACTTAGCACCACGATGCTCTTTCAATTTAATTCAATGAGATGTGGTTGTTACCAAAAAGGACCCAGTATAGAAAGTGCTATACTGCCCAAGATGGCAACTACATGTAAGAATCAGTTCTCCATACTCTCTTCTTTTATTCTTGTCCTTTTTTCTTTCCTTTCTTAAAGCAGATCTCTCTCAAGGAGTGGGGGAGGGGGCAAATGCTAGATGGGAGGAGAAGAAGAAGGAAAAAAAGAAGCCTGACTGCAGCTTAGCTTTGTGAATTCAAGAAGTGTGTGTTTGAAAAATGAAGGTGCATAAGTTAGCGTAGCTCCAGGGCACCAGCTTCCCTAGTGTTAGCATAGCTGACACACTGACAGTTTATATGGAATTTATGTGCCTATTTCCTCTGCTTTTTATGGGAAAACATGTTGTTACCTTACAGCTGCCCACATCACATGCCGCCAATCCGCCTCTGAGCCATAGAGCACCTTTCTCAAGGAAACGTACATACATCAAGGGCTTATGTATTTTTTACAATGTTGTAAGGGGAAAATAATAAAATATGGGTTATTGTGTACACCATTCCACGGTTTAATTTTTTTTTATTTCACTGGTTTAATTGACTCTGACCATTTTTATTGCCCTTTTCCCCACCTCATCTCGCCATTTTAATTGTTTATGTGTTTGTGTACAATTGGATCGCATCTGGAAAAGGACAGGAGCTGTAACCACAACTTAAAAGCCAATTGTAGAGCTTTAAAAAGTAAATAAAGCATTTAAGCTGCCACATCAGTGGAAAGATATATGCAGATGTAAACAGAAGGAAATGTACATTTTAAAGTAAAATGCTTAAAAATCAGCTCTTCTTTTCAATCACCTGCAGGAGCCCTGGATCCTTTGTGTTCTCTGGCTGGTGGAAGGCAGTACATAATAAAGCCTGGCAAGGGTCTCCTTCTGCCTCTTCCCCTGGATGATGAGGGGTTTCTCATGGGCCAGAGCCAGGGCCTTCACCTGAGCAGAAGTGAGATGCCCTCTTGCCCATATCCCTGGTGTCTGCTATCAGCCACTCTGATACCATCACTGTGGCATTGTAGCATTTCTTCCAGAAAGTATCCCATTTTCTCTTTTACCCTCTATTCCTATCCCTTCAATGAGACACTGGGCGAAACATAAACAATTTATGTCAATTTACATTTCCCAGAGTTACGTATACTTGCAAATATGACCTTATGAATCAATCTTTAATTGGGAAGTGAAGAATGTAATGCAATCACTGAGAGAATAAAAATGGGGACAGATTCATGATCCAAAGTATAAAGAGGCATCTTCTCCCTTGCAATACACAGGACTGGCTCTGGATCCTACAAAAGGAAATAAATGGAAATATGATTCAGCATTCATCTTGTTAAGCTCCCATCAAACATGTCTGCTCAAGTTTATTGGGCTACTCTTAATTATGGGCATATAACTAGGCAAAAAAAAAATTAACTAAAGAGATTTTCACATAAAGGGGAAAAAAATCTATGTGAACTTAAATCTTCTAATAGGTAGGCTATACCATGAATGATATAAAGAAAGAATTCTCACACTTCACGATGGTGTGTGCATGCATGCATATGTGTGTGTTGGCATGTGTGCTTGTGTAGGGATATCTTGAACACCTATGTTTGTTAATCTTGCCATACTTGGTGCCCAGAGGCTTTTAAATGAGCTAATTTGTTAAGCAGATGGAGATTTTAGCTCTAAATATTACACTCCTCCACCACACTACCCTCTCAAAAAAGTATTGGCTACGTGTAAAGAAAAAAATGTCATCACCTAAGATGCTGGCACAGGAAGAAGCACCACGTAGTGATGAGAGGCATATGATCTGCATCTCCCGCAATCCACCCACTGATACTCCCTCTGCTTGCAGGGTGCCTAGTGAATTACAGCAAAATCATGTTGTCTCCCAGTGTTAGTTCTTTTCTCTGTAATGTTCTATCCCCCAAAATGACACATCACCTTTTTTTTTTCAGTACTCTGTACCAAAACTGAGACAAGGCTAAACTATTCAATTCACACATATATAAAAGATCTGCAAAAACAAAAAACAAACACAGAATATTTTCATGAATTAAGTTGTCTGTTTTACACAATATGGTTTATTCATCTTTATATCCAGCCCACTCTGGAGCTGCTCTCCTTTCTAACTCTTAACTTGCCTCCACATTGGCAGAGGCTTTCTTTTACTCTGCCTGCTGGGAATCCTTCAAGTTAAGGCCTACAAAAGTCAAGAACTCCCGAACAGTCTGCTTCAAATATATGAATCCTATCACACTGAAGAGAAATTTGACTTGCTGTGGTGGAATTCTGGTGTGTGAAATTAAGATCAATGAAAGTGATATGGAAATATAGTTCATCAAAAGATGAAGAAGAACCCTCTAAAGAGGAGCTTTGGATTTTATGGAACAAGATGCTTTAGGAAACTAGGCGTCAGAAACAGTCTGAAAGACCAGCAAGAAAGGATGTAAGACACACATGTAAGGGCTGAAGTGGTTCATAAAGTTGCCTAAGGCAATCACTCCCTCTTCATCAGCAGATCAATGACCCTATCATGCTTTCATTCTAGTGTTAAGATTCTTTTTAAAAGATAGCTCCAAAGGAAGACACCCCCCCACCCATGTATTTCATCTTACTGTTAGGTAGAGTGACATTTGCCAAATTCTAGGTCTGAAAGAATGTCAAAGGTGGGTATAAATGCCAGGAGGTCCTAAGAACCTGCAGCACAGAAGTCTTTGTCATATCACAGACATAAGAGGTGGTACTCATTCCCTCCTGCTGTTATTTAGATAATTTGGGGGATAAGTTCTCAGTTCAGTTTTTATCTAGCATTGGTTTTACCTTTCATATATGTTTATCCTACTTATAAAGGGGTTATGCATGTCCTAGCTCATGGTTCTGTTAGCATTGTTTCTGAGGGACAGAAATATGTTCTACATTTTTCTTGCCCTACAGTTGTTCCTCCAGACAAGGAACATATACAAGAAGAAATATGACAAATGTAATCTGCTCTCATGTCAACCTGCATTTATTTAAAGTAAAAAGCCAAAGAGATCAGAAAGTCTATGTACCAAAATCTGTACAATCAGTGCCACCTGACACAGTAAGAACAGGAAACAACTTCAACTTCCTGCCTCACAAATGTGATAAACAAAGAGAACATGGTCCATGGCATGCTTTTGTATGTATGTGTGTGTTTATATTTTCAGTGAATGAAGGTATTTGACGCAAGTTAAATTTTGCTAGATTTTCTTCCTATAGCCCTTACACCTAGTCTAAATAATGAAACAATAAAAACACAGGGAGGCCAACCTGTAAGGAAACAGAGAGTCTTCCACAGAATTCCTTCACTTTACTGATGGGAAGCCTGAGGTCCAGGGGGATGAAATGTCTGGTCCCCGGTTGCATAATTTGTTAATGACAGAACCAGAACTTGGCAGAAGTCCCTTTCACTACCTCGTAGGCAAACCACTGATGGGTTTCCCAGTGGCTGGAGTACATTGGTAGTTTAATCAAAGGTTCAGATTAAAGCTAATTTTGTACACCTATCAAGTGAATTATGGGTTTTAGGATACCAAAAAGCTGCTACTCATAGGGCATCCAAGTTTGCTACTGTTAGGAAGAAGACTAGGTTTTTGTTGATGGATGAGATTCAGTCAAAGGATTACTGTATGACAAAATTGCTAATATTTGTTGAATGTTTGCTCTCCAGTCTCAATTCTGAGTGTTTTCCTATATTAACTTTATATAATCCCCAACACAGAAAAATGATGTAATTTACATAATTATTCTACTTCACACAGTGAGAAAACTGAGACTCAGGATATGTACCCAATATCACAGTTATTAAAGACATAAGTAGAATTACAGTCTAAGCAATGTGGTTCCAGGGGCTGCTTTCTTAATCAACTTATCATGTCTTCCTGCAGAATTATTGTATCACGGATGGTTTCTTATGTTGAGTGATTTGAAAAGAGCGAAAAGTTCCAGAATGTCTTCGTATCTTTTACCTTCACTAGTTCCTCAAACTTCTAGTGAATATAGGCAGTGTTATCAGCAGGATTATATTTATATATCATAAGAAGGTGCTTTTTAAACTTATTGCCACTACACAGTTCATTCCAAATAATTGTCACTTTGGAAAACAGAGTTCTAAAAGAAAGGCACTTGGGACAGGTTAAGTTTTGAATGTGTTTGGTGATAGCACTAGAAAAATACAGACTGTACCAGGACTTCTCTGGGTGATCAGAATAAGAGTAAGTTATGCTAGTAAGAAGCTTCAGGAATCTAGGGACAAAAGGAAACACCCAGATTCAAAAGGAGAAGGAAGCAAGCAAAATGAAAGAAAAAGCAGGGCATTGGCAAATATATACTACACATACACACACACACACACACACACACACACACACGGGTATATTGCATAGGAAATACAAATATGCCTATATCATCTACATCATGATGTATGCTCCCAGATGCAGTTGTTAACTCTTAGAACTGGAATTATAGTACATGCCCACCTCTCTTATTCTTCATTACCTGAAGCCAGTTGAAACTCATTGTCTCTTCAGTCTGTTCTTTAAATTAAATTTTGTCCAGCCTTATTTAAGTCCTTAGCCCCTCAGCTATGGATTTATATATTAGGCTGGGTATTGTTTTATGAATTCTTCTTTTGAAAACTGCCTCTTTTTTTTCTCCAATTCCTCCTATTTCATTTTAACCAAAGCATTTGCTAAGTCAGATATTTTTCTTAAGTTTCTCCTTTTTAAAGCATACATCTCTTTATCATAGCATTCAAGCCCATCCACAGCTGAACCTCAACCTATCTTTTCAGTCCATGACTCCTTTGACAAGTCCTGTCAAATGATCCACTGGCTCCACTGGCTATTATCAGAATATGAACCTTTTTTCTGCTTATAAACCTTTACTGATGGCATTTCCTCTACTTACAGTCAGTCCTGTCTTATGTCTTTGACTTCAAAAATTCTACTTCTTCTCAAGGTCCAACTCAATTGCTATCCCCTTCTGGGAGGCGTTTCTTTACTGTCACAATCAGAAAAAATACTTTTTGGTGAATTCTCAAGGACTTTTAATGATGCAACACCAATTGCATGCTGCCTGTAGTTATTTGCATGTAAGTTAGAAATATGTAATAGTGACTCAATCAGTATCTGTTTTCGAACTGCCTTGATTGCTGAACATATTCTTCTTGAGCCCTAATAACATGTTTTTCCTCACCAACCCTTTCTTTCAAATTGTGCATGGAATTTGGATACAGACATGGAGAAGCTCTAAATGAAGCTGTGTTGAATGAATAGATGATAAATATTTCCTGATCTGTCCACTCACTAGCTTTCTGACCTCATCCCTTCCTAGTCACTCCCATTTTCATGGCATTACCATGAATATCCATGGGGTTACCATAGCTCCCTTTGCCACTTCTCAAACCTTCAAGAACAGTCTCCCTCAGGGCTTTGCTTTTGTTAGAATGTTCTATTCTTCCCATAAATATTAGCCTGGTTCACTCCCTCACTGGAAGTGGGTCTCTACTCAAATATCACCTAATAAAAAAGTCTTCTCTGACCATTTTATATGAAATTATAGTCCCCTCCCAACATCCTCCTCAATCTCCCTGACTCTGCTTTGGTTTTGTTTTTTTGTTGTTTTTTTTTTTTTTTTTGATCTGCTTATTATCACTCAACATCTTAATTATTCATTTATTTACTTATGGTCTGTCTCTCCTCAATTGAAAATAAAAATCCATGAGAACATGGAGTTGTGTTACCTTTAGGGGTATGAATAGTATCTAGTAAGGAGCTGAATAAGTATCTGTGAAAGGAATAAAGTAGTAAATTAATCAGTGTGTTTTAGAATTTTTTTTAGTAGGACATGAGTTGAAGAGAACACAGAAAATATCACTATCTTCAAATCAAAATAATTTTAAATAAAAACTGTAAAATAAAGCCATATATTCCAGTTTGGGTGTGTTTACCTTATTTGTTAGTAAATACATATAAAGAAAATTGGTTCAAGAGGCTCAAACTCAAGTCTTTTCCATTCTCTGGATTCAGCTGTTAATCTGTAGGGAATTCCAAGGACAGAAGAACATGTTGAACTGCACCATGAGTGTGCACTCTGCAGCACAGAGACTGTAGGAAACTATATAGGTCAAACTAGCCAGATTTGCAACAGATAACTCATAAAGACAAGAAAGGGATGGAGGGAGAACTTGTAGACCAGAAGAGACACACTGAGTTAAAAAAATATATAGGCAAGATTCATCAAGCTAAACTAAGCTAATCTGGAGATATACATTTGGGTAATAAAATTATAAAGGAAAAAAAAGAAAAAAAAAGAAAAAATTATAAAGTAATGCATAGTGATAATTACTAAGGAAGTATGAAAGTGATCACTTTTGGATGGAGGGAGGGGCTGAACTGGGACTCAGCTGAAAGGCTGCTGGGGTAGATGGCAAAGTTCTATTTTTTGATCTGGGTGGTGAGTCAAGAGAATTGTTTTATAGTAAGTTAACTAAATCATGCATTTTGTGTGTATGTGGATTGCTGTATCTGTTTCATGTTATTTGGTAACAAAATAAGGAAGCAAAAGGCTTGGCTCCCAAGTAGAGGGTCTATACCTTAAAATTTCAATGCAGGTGGCTGCATCATCTGCTCAGTGTGGTCTGCCTGGTGCCTTTGTCTTGGTACCCCCCATGAATACGTTGGATCATACATTTGGCAAATTCTAGAACTAAATCCCATTGCCTCATCACCTTCACCATCCTCCTCTCTCCTTCATTTTCTACTTGTCCTTTGAATTCAAAAGCTAGTCTGTGTGCTCAGTGTCCTGTCACTGGCTGCTTAGAGAGACTTAAGAATAACAACTTTTTAATTTCCTCATTAAGAAGGGGGTGGGGAGATGAAGGCAGGAAGAAGACAGAGGGAAAGGAAGAGAAGAAGAGAGGGAAGAAGATGGAGAGGGGGAGGAGGAGAAAAGAAGAAAGATAATTCCCTACGCATATTGTGCCTTTGTCATAACCCTACCTTGGGTGAAAGGGAGAGTGAGTGGAGTCTTAATGAAGACTGTTTATTTATTTATTTTCCCAAAGCAGGAAACTTTGGCCCTCAAACAGCTTTAAGGATAATTAAAGCAATGATGAAATGTATCGATCGATTCCAAATTTCCTCACAGGAGTGATTAATTGCATTTTGGACTTTGAGAAATTCCAAAGGAGATTATAAGAGAAGAGAATCTTGATCTTGGTTTGTGTCTGGCTCTTTTTTTTTTTCCCTCTCCCTTCTTACTGTTATTAAAATTACAGCTCTAGGGACACAAAGATAGGACAAATATGGCCAGTGCTTATTAAGAAGATTTAAAGAATGATCCCCACCATGTCACTGTACCTCTGTAGACATTTTACAATTTACTGGAGACACCTAGTCAATAATTTAGGGGAAAAAAATCAATATGTGGGCACTGCATAAGCCCATAGCTGGAATACCTTATGGAAATGTTGGCAGTTTCTCTAATGGCATGAAGTGATGTGATTGGAGGAAAAAAAATTTTTTTTGGCTTCTTCTTGATATTGCAATGGCATAATTTAATTTAATATGACTAAGGTCTCAATATTCTGCTGATAGATCTTCAGGTGGGTCATGGAAGAAGTGTTCCAAAGCAAGGGTATTCAATTAAGGGAGAAGTAGAAAACCAAGTAGGATCCAGAGGAAAAGAATGGATTTCCCCTCCTATGGAACTGTAGCCCTTAGGCTCTTTTTCCTGCCCTAAAATGAGTGTTGGGTCATATTTCCAAAGTGGGCAGACTCCATGTGGCTAGGCAGCTAGGACCTTTCCCTGTATAAGAATAATAACTAATATTGATCAAGTGCTCTAATAATGCGAGGCACTGAGCTAAGGCCTTAGATTTAAATCCTCCCCACAATACTATGCCGGAGACCCTGCTATAACTACTACATGCAGAAACAGATACAGAGCCCGAAGGCTTAAGAGACTGGCCTCAACCAAAAACACAGGAGCCATAGTTTTCAATCCAGTAGAGCACTCCAAAGTCCATGTTATCGAAAGCAAACTGCATCACTATTTGTGGTCCTGACAAAAGTGAGTATTATTCTTTAGGTCACCACACATCATACATGTGAAAACCTAATGTGTTTGCCTTGGAGATGCTACTGAAGAGGGTAAGATGTAGGAGAAATTTCATCTGGCATCAGAAACCTGGTGTGCAGATTTACTGGTTCTGTGACCTCGAGCAACTTTCTTATTCTCTCTAAGCCTCAGTTTCTTCATCTATAAAATGGATGCTTACCTCACACAGATGGGGTAAGAAAATGGAATAGTACATGCATGAAAGCTTATTCTATACTTTGATGGGTCATGGGAATATGAGTCATTGCCCATGAGGAGGAAACTGAGGCTGAAACTGAAAATATTAAGTCGTCGGCCCACAGTTACATAGCTGGTTAAGTTAGTCAAAGCTTGAGTTGAGAACCCAAGTCTTTTCATGCATATTTATAAGCCTTCTCTCAAAAAGCATGCCAAAATCAAATTTAATTAATACCTATTAGTCTTAGGGATTTTATGGGTAAAAAGTAAGATATAATTTGTTAGCATTATGCTTGGTACACTGTAGATACTCAGTAAATACTAGGTGTCATAGTTGTTAATATTATTCTCAGTTTTGTTGTGAAGACATTAGATGAGAAATATAAAAAAAAATTTGAAAACAATATATGGCCATCATGATGTCAAAGAGATTATGTTCAGTATTACATTCAAACTTAATAGCCCATAACTCATCACCAACACTGCATCAAGCATTGCAGACCATAATGCTATTACAAAGAAAATAACTGATCCCTTACAAAGGGACTTACTTGTGGTCCAACTCAATTTTCAATCTGAGTATGTCTCATGACCCCAACCAATACAAATATCCAATCTTTTTTCTTATCCTCACTAGCCAATGTGGGTTTGAAAAGCTTTGAAGGAAATTAAAATATTTTCACCTGTTATTATAACTGTGACTGTGTTTCTTTATATTCTCTATTTCAAACTCCGGGAGGGAGTACTAGTCCAGTAAGCCCTCGCTTTCCACCAAAACTAACTGCTTCTTCAATGGCTTCTGGAGCCAAAGGTCATTTCCAAGAGCCAAGTGCATTAATCATTCCCCAAGGACATCCACCCACACGTCACCTGTCCCAGCTGGCATCATCTTTGTACTGATAAACTGGGCCAAATAAACAATATAAGTAGATACCAGTGAAAGTGGGCAAAGAAAATGGCAATTAGTAGTGTAAGTGAGATGAAGGCTGTTCCCATTATTCTACTGGTAGATGCTAGAAGCAAGCAGGGCAGAAAAACAATGTGTTAGTAGTTTTCTTTAAGTTTTTGCCACCTCTTCCTAAAGTTCCCTATGTTAACTTGCATATCCTTAGCCCTGGCTTATGTGGATCCCCAAACTGCAGATCACAGTTGAATTGAGGCCTGGTGACTACCCTTTCTGGGCTGCCCCATCTTGCACCTTAGCTACAAATAGCTGCTGAACTCATAAATCACATACATGTGAGTTTAAATCAATTGGCCTGACTCCTCCATCTAGCAGGAAATGTGTTCTCTCTTTCAGCTTGCACGAAACAAAAGCCTCTATCAGCCTCATGGCTCCTCCATAGTCAGGAGATGACCACACAGCTGGGTGAAACCAATGACAGCTTCTCCCTAGAGCTCGGGGCTTTTCCCACTTGTTTTCTTTTTTAATTTGTCGACCTAAGCTGTCTCTCTACCTTTTGAAAAGGACATAAGAAGTCTGAGCCCAGGGAGTTTCCCACCAGTAATACCTGCCAGGAACTGATAGGGCCAATTAGCAGGGTCCCCTATCCGGGATCTCTCCTCCTCTCCCTGACTTGCTAGGGACTCATAAATTACCCATGCTGAGGCAGACACTGAGACCCTGGGCACCTGCTCACAGCTCTTCAGACACCACAAACTGAACACAAGCTTCCCTCTGAGAGGGCCTGCGGGATTTTCACTAAACTTGCCTCAGTTGGAAATCAGTGGTTAACTAGGTCATAGGCAGCTGATAGAAACTCTAAAAAAAAGTGAGTCTGCTAGGGACTGGCTTTCTTAGGAGGAAAAAGTTTATCCTTTAGATAAGGAGGAAGAGCTGGAGGAAGCTAGTAAAGGGGCCAATGCTTTAAGAAAGAGAAGGAAGGGAGGGAGGGAGGAAGGGAGGAAGGAAGAAAGGATGAGGGAGGGAGAAACGGGAAGGAAGGAAGAGATGAAGTGAGGAAGGAAAGAAGGGGGCAGATTTTACATAAGAGCTGCAGCCTAATCTTCAAAATAGACAACAGTATTTTGGGGACTTGATGTATTAGGATCTGGTTTTCATACCAGGACCCGATGGTGTAAGAATCTAGATATGGACTTTCACAAGGAGTCATCCCATGTGTTCTCTCCTCTGATTATGATGGACGTGAACTCAAATATAAGACCTTCTGTGAATTCAATTCCTTTTCCAAGCCACCAAACTGATGTATTGGTCAAAGTTTCTTCATCTCAAGTAAGAGTCTGAACTAAAATTTTTTTTTCAGTGTTCTTTGTGGCTTTACTAGCTAAAACCTTAGGTTTCTTTTGGATATATACCTGAAACTAGAGCACCTTTAAAAGCATAATTCTCAGCTTCTTGTTTACCTCTGTTCCTCTGCTTGTGTTTACAGTGGGAATGGACTCCCCTTCTGCTCCATGGCTCAGTTCTTGACCGAGGAGCATCTGGGGCTCTCCTTCCCATTCTACCTTGTCATGAAATACTTTCTGCCAAGTCAACGTCTATGATGTCCCCACATCTGCCGCCTTCCTTCTCACTCCAAATGCCCATGCGGGGCCCTCATTTCCATGAGCTGGCACTGCTGAGATGTCACTCATTGGCTTTCCTACTGATCTGTGTCATCTTCTGTCCATGCTCCACACCACACTCAAAGGGCTCATTTGAAAATACCCTCGAAGACCTGACGCTGCATACGGGTAGAATCACAAATCATCAGTTTGTTATTCACGTTCTATAATCTAGCCCAGCTTTTCCTCTTTCTCCCTTGACTCTACAAACTGCCCATTTCAGCCACAATGGCCAGACTTCACTTCTAACCCCTTTCTATTTTGTCCATGTTCTGCTTTCTATGTATTTCCTACTATCTTACCCCATTCTTGCAGGCACTGCTGAAACACCATGCCACCTGAAGGGAATTTTTCAACATCCCAACTTCAAAACCATCCTTTCCACTCCTTTTAATTGAGTTTTGGTTGTAACCATAATATAGACCTGCTCTAATACATTAGTCACATGTTGCTATTGAGCATTTGCATTATAGCTAGTCCAAATCAAGATGTGCTACAAGTATAAAATACACACATAAGATTTAGTATTAAGAACATAAAATAGGGGCATCTGGCTGGCTCAGTTGGTAGAGTGTGTAACTCTTGATCTTGGGAGTCATGAGTTCAGGCACCATGATGGGTATAGAGCATACAATTTAAAGAAAGGTGTAAAATGTCTTTTTAATCATTTTTATGTAGATTGCAATACCAAATTATAATATTTTGAACAATTTTTTGAAAATATCAGGTTAAGGAAAAAATATATATATTAATTTCACTTGTTCCTTTTTACTTTTTTAAATGTGACTAGAAAATTAAAAATTATATATGTGGCATATATCATATTTCTACTGGACAGGACTGCCATAGAGAATGTGACATTTCACATTGTATTGTCTTAAAATTATCTTACTATTAATGTGCCGGTCTCCTCAGTAGATTGCAAACCTCAACAGGAAAGGAAGCAAGTCATCTTGCTCTTCTTTTGTTTTGTTTAGTATTGCAATACTGCCTTAATAATATATCAAATTTAGTATTATGTTTCTAGTAGATAAGAAAAGATTTTACCTACTCTGGAACTACTATAAGAACAAGGTAGAACTGTTTAGGTAGCTCTTTCTGAAAAGTAAAGCTATTAGAGACTTAGTTTCTGTTCTGTGAAGAAGATTTAATAACTCTAGGATTGACCAAATGGATACCAATTTGTACAAAGCCATATGTGACTAGTAAGGCCTTTTATGCCTCTACTTCTTCCATCCATGTGGCTAGCAACCTAAAAAACCTTCCTCACATAATTTCAAGAATCTCTAATGGTTCCTCATTGCCCATTACAATGGGTAATGGTCTATTGCACTCACAGCCACTAGGAGCTTCTTGGAGATAACTCAGAATAGAGGCAGGGAGAGAAAATGACTTTTCTTATATGAGACAAAACAAGAAGCTGTTTTGTGGGTAGATGATACAAAGGACAAACAGCTAACTCTTGCATGTTTACCATAAGTTTAGCAAAAACGAACCAAGAAAAAAGTTTTAAAATGTAAAAAATGTTTTTTTATGTGAAAAACAGAAAAATACTAAACATAGAAAAAAACTAAACATAAAAGTTATACATATATAATTTTTCTAAAACTAAAATTAATCTTTATATTTTAATGTATTTATATATCAGTGGTGTATAGCAGATAGTTTTTTTTTTTTCTTTTTGCAAAGGAAGCGGAGGAGGAGCAGAAGGAGAGGTATAGAGAGAATCTTAAGCAGACTCCACACCCAGCAGAGTCTGAGGCAAGGCTTGATCTCATGATCCTGAGATCATGTCATGAGCAGAAATCACAAGTCAGAAGCTTAATCAACTGAGTCACTCAGGCACCTCTCATAGATATTTTCTTCTGCCATGAAACATTCTTTGCAAATAAAGTATTAAAGATTTTTCCAATCTATGTGTGCACCATTTTTGGGTTGTATTTTAGTTTTGTTACTTTTCCTCATTGCTTCTGGTGTTGTAAATAATATTACAAGTGTATGCATGCTTTTTAAAAAGATTTATTTATTTTAGAGAAAGAGAGAGTGGGGGAGGGTCAGAAGGAGAGAATCTCCAGCCGACTCTCCACTGAGTGTTGAACCCTGATGTGTGGCTTAGTCTCATGACTCTGAGATCATGACCTGAGTCAAAACTGAGAGCTATAATTATCAAGACACATGGTACTGGTACAAAAACAGACACATAGATCAATGGAACAGAACAGAGAACCCAGAAATGGACCCTCAACTCTATGGTCAACTGCTTTTGACAAAACAAGAAAGAATAGCCAATGGAAAAAAAGACAGTTTCTTCAATAAATAATGCTGGGAAAATTGGACAGCCACATGTAGAATGAAACTGAACCATTTTCTTATACCATACACAAAGATAAACTTAAAATGGATGAAGAACCTGAATGTGAGACAGGAATCCATCAAAATCCTTGAGGAAAATACAGGCAACCTCTTTGACTTCAGCCACAGCAACTTCTTGCTAGGCACATCTCCAAAAGCCACGGAAACAAAAGCAAAAATGAACTACTGGGACTTCATCGAGATAAAAAGTTTCTGGATAGCAAAGGAAACAGTCAACAAAATTAAAAGGAATCCTAAGGAATGGAAGAAAATATTTGTAAATGACATATGAGATAAAGGGCTAGTATCCAAGATCTATAAAGAACTTATCAAACTTAACATCCAAAAAACAAATAATCCAGTCATGAAAATGGGCAGAAGACATGAACAGACATTTCTGCAAAGAAGACATACAAATGGCCAACAGACACATGGAAAAATGCTCCATATCATGTGGCATCAGAGAAACACAAATCCAACCACAATGAGATATCACCTCACATTAGTCAGAATGGCTAAAAGTAACAAGGCAGGAAACAACAAATGTTGGCAAGGATGTGGAGAAAGGGGAACCCTCTCACACTGTTGGGAATTCAAGTTGGTACAGCCTCTCTGGAAAACAATGTGGAGGTTCCTCAAAAAGTTAAAAATAGAGCTGCCCTATGATCCAGCAATTGTGCTACTAGGTATTTACCCCAAAGATACAGATGTAGTGATCCAAAGGGGCACTGTACCCCAATGTTCATAGCAGCAATGTCCACAATAGCCAAACTGTGGAAAGAGCCTAGATGTCCAATGACAGATGAATGAATAAAGAATATGTGCTATATATACACAGAATGGAATATTACTCAGCCATCATAAATTATGAATACTTACCATTTACATTGATGTGGATGGAACTGGAGGATATTATGCTGAGCAAAATAAGTCAACCAGACAAAGACAATTATCATATGGTTTCACTCATATGTGGAATACAAGAAAAATGCAGAGGATCAGGGGTGAAGGAAGGGAAAACTGAATGAGAAGTCATAAGAAAGGGAGAAAAACCATGAGAGGCTTTTAACTACAGGAAATAAACTGAGGGTTGCTGGAGGGTTGCTGGAGGGGTTGTGTGATGGGCATTCAGTGGGGCACATGATGTGATGAGCACTGGGTATTATTTGCAACTGATGGATTATTGAACACTACATCTGAAACTAATGATGTACTATAAGTTGACTAATTGAATTTAAATTAAAAAAAATATCAGATGCTTAATCCACTGAGCCACCCAGGCACCCTTAAATGCATGTTTTAAACAAACTTTGGTTATATTTCTACTATTTCCTTAGAACAACTTCTATAACCAGTATTAATTGATTAAAAGGAATGTCTATCTTGAAAGATTTTTTAAACAAATTTTGTTAGTTAACATACAGTATAATATTGGTTTCTGGTGTAGAATTCAGTGATTCATCACTTACATATAGCAGCCAGTGCTCATCACAACAAGTGACATCTTTAATACCCATCACCCCTCTAGCACATCCCCCACTCACCTCCCTCCATTAACCCTCAGTTTGTTCTCTATCATTAAGAGTCACTTATGGCTTTTTTCTTTCTTTTTTTTCTTTTTTCTTTTTCTTTTCTTTAAAATCAATCAATATATAGTGTATTATTAGTTTCATAGGTAGTTTAGTTATTCATCAGTTGCATATAACACCCAGCGCTCATTACATCAAGTGCCCTCCTAAATGCCCAACACCCAGTTACCTCATCCCCCCACCCACTTCCCCTCCAGCAACCCTCAGTTTGTTTCCTATAATTAAGAGTTTCTTATGGTTTGACTCCCTCTCCATTTTTTTCTTTTCCCTCTTCCCATATGAAAGCCCTTGGTACACACAAGCTCAGGTAAATATACAGACTTGTATTTTAGTGAAAACAAAACAAAAAATCACCACTCTTTTTATTGTCTTTTATTGCTATTTCAGAAAGATGGACCCAACATATTTTCTTTCACATTGCAGGAATAGAAGGTAATGCCATCCTTCTTTTGCTATATGAATCACTAATGATTTGGGATCTGGGTTCTAAGGAACAGAGAAATCAATGGTGAATGAATAAAAAGAGGAAAGAAAGCATTTAAGGAGAATGCCAATGGAAGCAACTGCCCTTGAGGGAGGAATAGGGAAGTGTCAAATAGAAAACAAATCCAGACTTGGTAAGAGACTTTTTTTTGAAAGTGTTATCACAAGTCAGGGAAAGAGACTCTCACAATAAGGAGAGAGGGACTATTGCAGTAGACAGAATTCTCTCATGATAAGATCTGAAAGCACCTCTAGGGTGACACTGTAAGAGTTTTTCATTTATAGGGAGAAGTAAACAAGGCTAAAACGAAGGGAATGTGGGGCAGTAGGATAAAAGATGTGTGATGAGACAGGAGATCAGAGAACGTTTTGCCCTGAAGATGGTCTAAGATGGAGAATGAAGTTAAGCCTCGGCTGTGCTCTGGCTCAGGCTCCGTCAGCTCAAGTTCAGAGATCTGGGCGGGGGCGGGGCGGGGGTGGTGGTCGGGGGGAAGGAAAGACTTTTAACTAAAGTTTGGCTAACAAGCACTTGATTTCAATTGGTCAGTGGGGACAAAACAGTTCAGTGAATCATTTATAAAACAAAAAATGGGAATTTGGGATGTCTATGTCTGTCCCTACCATGAGTAAACAAGGGGGGATATCTGGGAGTCATTTTCTGTGTCATGAGGAAGAGTGCTTCTTTGCAGTAAGCTGTTTCCAAATTTGAAAAGGGTGGGGGAATTTCTTAACCTATGCTGTTTTCCAGGAGCCCAGGGCTCAAGTGAAATTCAGTGTCAGAAGAGAGGATTTTCCTAAATCAAAATGACCCGAAAAGAGTGGAAAGAAGGAGCTGGGAGAACAAACAGTTTCCCAGAGAAAATGGTTGCTGACCCCCATCACCCCTGCTGTGGGAGAGCGCTCAAGAAGCTGTAGAGATGATCCACTGGAGCAAAGAGGATATTGGATCATCTCTGGCATACTGTCCATGTACTCATGGATGTCCCTCCAATGGATGTTCACCCACATCCAGAAGCTTCTTCAGAGAAGCAATCAAGAGGAAAGTCTGCTTTGCATAAGACTTAGCTGGTTCCTTCTAAATACCTAGACCTCGTGGACCTGAACTCCTAGTGAATGGATAGATATACAAGTAAATGAATAAAATAAATATAGAATACGATAAAAAAAAAAAAGTAAGAGAGCATGAAGGAAAGTAACAAAGGTGTCTTCAGGTAGAGCAAGGAGGGAGAGACTCTTCAAGGGGCTGATGTTTAGGCTTAAGTCTTAGTGATGAATGGAAATGAATGAATACGGGAGTAGCACTCCAGCAACTGAAGGGCACCAAGGATCCCCGAAGGCCACAAGGGAAGCCCAGCATTGAACAGAAAGGCAGATGAGGGCAAGGAACTGAACATGCAGGACAGCTTAGTCTTTGAGGAATGGAGAGAAATTTAGATTTAGGTAATAATTGAAGTGGACAAGAAGTGATTCAATATCTTGAAAGTGATTCAATATCTTGCATGATGTGTATTCATCTTCTAAAAATGCTCCCAGCTGCTGGATGGGGTATAGGTTGTAGGAGAACAAGGATCAAAGTGGAATGGTCTAGGGAGGGGATATGGTGGCTTGAATAATAATTATATCCTTATATCTATATCATATTATTTTATTGTTCCACTTTTATATGACTTTAATGCCTAACAGTTTAAGTCATTATTCTGTTTTAAAAATATTGTGGGCATTGTCAGCAATTTTTTTGAAGTATATTTTTAAAATTATTTTGTTACGGTACACTGTCTTTAATGTCCACTGAGATTTGAGACAGAATTACATTAAATATTTAACTTAATTTATATTTTTAAAGATTTTATTTATTTATTTGAGACAGAGAGAGAGTGTGTAAGCAAGGAGGGGGGGGGGTTCCCCCACTGAGCCAGGAGCTCCACAAAATGCTCGATCCCAGGACTCTGGGATCATGACCTGAGTCGAAAGCAGACACAACTGACTGAGCCTCCCAGGTTCCCCTAAATATTTAATTTATAGAGATTTCTCATATAAGTAATATTGAATTCATTCTTACAAAACAGGAATAGATTTCTCAGTTTCCTATTTTTTTTAATGTCTGGTAGCTTCTCATGTAGAACTTAGATAAAAATTCTTCATTCACATTTCTTTCTAAGTATTTTAAGCAATTCTTATAAATTATATTTTCTTCTTATACTTTCTAATAATATAATGTGTTAGTACATATTTTTGTATGTTGCTGTTTTTAATAGTTTTGAAATTGATTTTCTAAATGGACACATTTAGAAAATGTGTAGTCACATCATCTACCAATATTGATAACTTAACAACTTTCCATTACTTACTCTTTCTATTTATTTATTGTTCCATTTTTATTGTATTCTTATTTCAAAGAATGCTTTTTTAAATGGAGGCAGGGGCAGCCATCATTATGTATATATTGGCCTTGTTTTGAAACAAATATTCTGTATCATGTTTAAAAAGTGTTTTATTTTTATTTCACTAAACATTTTTTTGCCTAATATTAAACTTAGGTTATTTGTATTTTGTTCCTATATGTAGAAGTGAATTTCACTTACAGCTTTTTAAATTTTTCATTTATCTGGCTTAAGATCAATGTTATATTATCATTCTGAAATAAATTTAAAAAAAACTTTTCACCTTCTAATAACAGAGGGAATCTATTTTTCAATGAAAGAGATAATTCACTTACTGAAACAGTTGGGTCAAGTAACTTCTTAAAAATATTTATTTAATGATTTTGAAATTTTAAAAACAAATTTTAACTACTACTAAAATGAATTTTAGGGCAGCCCGGATGGTTCAGCGGTTTAGCACCAACTTTAGCCCAGGGCACGCTCCTGGAGATCCAGGATCGAGTCCCACGTCAGGCTCCCTGCATGGAGCCTGCTTCTCCCTCTGTCTGTGTCTCTGCCTTTCTCTCTCTGTGTCTCTCATGAATAAATATATAAAATCTTTAAAAAAAAATGAATTTTAACTACTAAGATATCCTATTTCTTCATGAGTTTATTATAATCACATTTTCTGAAAATTATTAATATATATTTACAAATATATATACAAATATAATTATATACGATTTTCTTAGTATTACTTCCATCTCACCTATATGTGCATCTACCCAATTTCTTTTACTTATTTGAATATACATGTTCTTTTCTTTTTTTTTTTTTTTTACATGTTCTTTTCTATTGCTTATGTTAGTGAGCATTTTCTCTCTCTTTGTTATTTGTTTCTTAGGAAGCTAAACAAACATATTAATTCCACTTTTTCTGCCTTCTTAATTATTAATCTTTTTATTTTTAGCATCATTATTTTCTCTTTCCTCAAAATCTTAAGACTGCATAATTTGAAGAATTATTCAGAGAAATATTTTACAAATTTTCATGTGGCTGCACATTTTCTGTTTTAATGTTTGCTACTTATTTTGAGTTGTCTTTTTGGGAGATCTTAGAATAAGATTCAGATAATTCCTTGCTTCTTATATTCTACCCACAAACAGAGAGCTTGGCAAATACCTATTAAATATGTTTATAATTTTGTCTCCTTAGGCTGATAAAGCCTTGAGGGAGTCACATAAAAATTATCCACTTTTTATCTTACATACTTTACTTATTTTATAGTAGAAAGATAATTCTATGATAAATTTTATCCTTTATCTTATAAAGATGATATTTGTCACATAAGATGATTTTTTAAAGACTTTATTTATTTATGAGAAAGAGAGAGAAAGAGAGAGAGAGAGAGAAGGAGGCAGAGGCAGGGAGAAGCAGGCTCCCTGTTAAACTGGGAGCCTGATGTGGGATTCGATCCCAGGACCCCAGGATCAGGACCTGAGCTGAAGGCAGACAGATACTTAACAGACTAAGCCACTCAGGTGCCCCCACATAAGATAATTCTCCCAGGTTCCATGAATCTCAATTTTCATAAGGATCCCTGCTTCTTTTTTCTGTTTCCTCCCTCTTTCTTCTTTCCTCCTGCCCGCTATCTCTTCCTTCCTTCCTTCCTTCCTTCCTTCCTTCCTTCCTTCCTTCCTTCCTTCCTTCCTTCCTTCTCTATCTATACATGCTGAATCTCTTTGTTTAGGTATCTTGTCAAAGCTTTATTTTTTTTTACTTGTTTATTTTACTTTTTACCTAATCTGAAAGTAATAATCTAATAATCAGATAACTGTCTTATAACTGCATTAGCCAAATGGTTTAGTTTACATCAGTTTTCTTTTTTTATGCTTTGTATTTAATGCAAATCCTTGGGATGTTCTTGATTTCCCATCCTTTACAAAATGAATTGTATTTTACCTCCCGTATCCTGATTCCTTTTCATAACTTGGGTAGTGCACACTTAATTCTAAATTGTTTTCTTCTTTTTAAAAAAGATTTCATTTATTTACTTGAAAGGGAGACAGAGCATGAGCAGGGGGGAATAGAGAGATCACGACCTGGGATCACGACCTGAGCCAAAGGCAGAGGCTTAACCTGGTGAGCTACCCAGGAGTCCTTAATTCTAAATTCTACTTGTAGCTTTTTTTTTTTTTTTTTTTTTTTTTACATTTTAGAAAATATATGTGTACTTTCTCCTGTGTTTTTCTTTATTATCAATTTGTCTTATCAACAATTTCATTAAAATATATATTTAAATATAGATGCAGGAGGTTTGTATATTTATACAAAAATATTTTGTATGAGAAAAATTATGAAGGAAGACTTTCCCCATCAGATGTCAAAAGATATTAAAAAGTGCAATAAACTGAAAAATATGGTTCTGTTGCAGAATACCTATCTGACCAGTGGGAAAGAGAAGTAAATTAAGAAATATCCTCAGGAATTCAGGAAAATTCAGTGGATGAAAAAGTTAGCATTTCAAATAGGAGGAGAAATGATGGATTATTCAATAAATGATATTGAGGAAGATAATTATCTACTTGAAAAAAGTGTAGTTAGGTCTAGAGCCTATTCCAGAAACATATATTCTAAAGGGAAAGGACAAACTGACAAATAACATGATTTCAGGCATTTCTAAGAAAATAAAGGAAATTAAAAGGGTAGAGAATACTCATCAAGGTAGGGGTAGTGAGGAATTTTAATAGGGAAGTGTCAAAAACTTTTTAAGGAGAAATATCTATGAATCAGCTATAAAACTTGGGAAAGCACATTTGAGTCCAAGGGCTGGACTAGAAATGGGCACAGCAGATTTGACTATGAAACAAAGGCCAGTACCATTACAGTTTCAGAAAAAGTAAAAATAAAAATGTTAAAACCAAATTAAAATAGGAGAAATCCTTTTTAAGTCAGATTGGCAAATTTTATTTAGTAGCTACCTGATTTGACAAGCGAACTGGAAAATAATCACTGTTTTATATTCCTACTTAGATTGTTGATTCATAAAATCTATGTGGAGATCAACTGGCAGTATCTATCAAAATATGTAAATGCATATCTCTTTATCCACAGTCTCTCTTCCTAACATTTATCTGATAGAAAAATTCACACAAATAAGCAAAAGAATATGTGTTGCAGCATTGGTAATAGCAAAAAGATGGAGATGAACATGTCATGGCACAAACCACACAATAAAATATAAGGCAGCTGTTAAAATAATAAGATCTACTGATTTACTGATCTGGAAGTGTTCCCACAATACACATATTGCTGTTGTTTGGCTTTATTTAAAATTGTTTTACTCTCAACAAAGTGGTTTTAGAACGAATATACCTCATTTATATATGACAAACACACAGCTAACATCATACTCAATGGTGAAAAACTGAAAGCTTTTCCTCTAAGGTCAGGAATAAGATAAGGATGTCTACTCTAGCCACTTAATTCAACACAGTATTGGAAGTCCTATCCTAGTTCAAGCAAACAAGAAAAAGAAAGAAAAGGATCCAAATTGGAGAGGAAGAAATAAAACTATAACTATTTGCAGATGACATGATACTATAAATAGAAAACCCTAAGGATATCACCAAAAAACTATTAAAAGTAATAAATGGGGGCATCTAATTGGCTCAGTCAGTAGAAAAGGCAACTCTTGATCTCAAGGTCATGAGTTCAAGACCCATGTTGGTCATGGAGCTTACTTAAAAGAAAAAGTAGTAAGTGAATTCAGTAAAGTTGTAGGATACAAAATTAATACAGAAATCTGTTCCATTTCTATACACTAATAACAAAACAGAAAAAGAAGTTAGGAAAACAATTCCATTTTCAATGGCATCAAAAAGAATAAAATACCTAAGAATAAACTTGAACAGGAGAAGAAAGGCCTATCCTCTGAAAACTATAAAACATCGATGAAAGAAATTACAGATGACACAAACAAAAAGAAAAACCTTGCTTGTGGACTGGAAGAATTAATATGGTTAAAATATCTCTACTACCCAAAGTAATCTACAGATTCAATACAATCCCTATCAAAATACCCGTAGGGGTGCCTGGTTAAGCCCCAAGTTGGGATCTGCATTCAGTGGGGAGTCTGCTTGAGATTCTCTCTCTGCCCCTCCCCCTTGCTCTCTCTCTCTCTCAAATAATTTATTAGTTGTTTATATATTTATTTATTTATCTCAGAGAGAAAGATAGAGAGTGTCTCTAGGGAGGGGCAGAGAGAGAGAGGGAGAGAGAAACTCCAAGCAGACTCCATGCTGAGTGCAGAGCCCGATGTAGGGCCCAGTTTCATGATCTCTAAGATCAGACCTGAGCTGAAACCAAGAGTTGGAACTCAACCAACTGAGTCATCTAGGCACCCCATAAATACATAAATCTTAAAAAAAAAATACTAGAAGTATTTTTCACAGGACTACAACAAATGATCCTAAGATGATCCTAAGATTTTTATGGAACCACAAAAGACCCCAAATAGCCACAGCAATCTTGAGAAAGAAAAACAAAGCTGGAGCTATCACAATCCCAAATTTCAAGACATACTACAAATCTATAATGATCAAAACAGCATGGTGCCAGCACAAAACAGACACATAGATCAAAAGAACAGAATACAAAACCCAGAAATAAACTCACACTTATATGGTCAATTACTCTGTGACAAAGGAGACAAAAGTCTATAATGGAGAAAAGACAATCTCTTCAATAAGTGGTGTTGGGAAAACTAGACAGCTACATGCAAAATAATGTAACTGCACTGCTTTTATTATACCATACACAAAAATAAACTTAAAATAGATTAAAGACCTGAAACCATAAAATCATAGTGGAAAACATGGGCAGTCATCTCTTTAACATCATCCCTAGCAACATTTTTCTGGATAGGCCCCTCAGGCAAAAGAAACAAAAGCAAAAAGTATTGGGGTTACACCAAAATAAAAAGTTTTCCACAGTGAAAGAGACCGTCAACAAAATAAAAAAGCAACCTACTAAATGGGAGGAGATATTTGTAAATGATAAATCCAATAAAAGAATAAAATCCAAAATATGTAAAAGACTTATGTGACTTGACAAAAAAAGAAACAAAAAAATTTAAAAATTAAATTTCAATTAAGAATGATTAAAAAATGGGCAGAGAACCTGAATGGACATTTTCCAAAGGAGACATATACAGATGGCCAAGAGACCAATGAAAAGATGCTTAACACTGGGGAACCTCGGTGTCAGTAGGTTAAGATCTGCCTTTGGATCCACCTTTGGCTCAGGTCATGATCCCAGGGTCCTGGGATTGATCCCTGCATTGGGCTATCTGCTCAGCAGGGAGTCTGCTTCTCCCTCTGCTCTTCCCTACAACTAGTTCTCACTCTTTCTCTAAGTAAATAAATAAAATCTTAAAAAAAAAAAAAAGTGCTCAACATCACTCATCATCAGGGAAATACAATCAAAACCACAATAAGATACCACCTTACACCTGTCAGGGTGACTAAAATAAAAAAGATAAGAAATAACAAGTCTTGATAAGGATGTGAAGAAAAGGGAACCCTCATGTTCTGTTGGTAGGAATGTAAACTGCCACAGCCACTGTGGAAAAAGTATGGAGATTCCTCAAAAAATTATAAATAGAAATACCATATAATCTAGTAATTCCACTACTATTTACCCAAAGAAAATGAAAATACTAATTTGAAAAGATACGCACTGCCCTATGTTTATGGCAGTATTATCTATAATAGCCAAGATGCAGAAATAGCTTAAGTGTCTATTGTAGATTAATAGATAAAGATGTGGTATGTATACACAATGGAATATTACTGAACTACAAAAAGAATGAAATCTTGCCATTTGCAATAATATGGGTGGATCTAGAGGGTATTATGCTAAGCAAAGTTAAAGAGAAATACCATATGATTTCACTTATATATAGATTCTAAAAAACAAAACAACAAACAAAGTAGAGATAAACCCATACACATAGAGAACAAACTGGTGCTTGCCAGAGTGGAGGTGGGTAGGCGGACAGGCAAAATGTTTTCCATTTTTTTTTTCAAAATGTTTTTCATTAAATACAAAACAAACAAAAAAAATTGTGCTACACAACGTATGTTTAAGTAGAGAAAAGTTCAGGAACATCATAGGATGATCAGTGGTTATTTAAAATATAATTTATTTTAATATTATAAATAAATATAAACACAAGGCTATATATTTAGACATGAATTGGGTGGGGGAGCCCAGGGATTTAGTATCAACATGTGGTGTAATAAATAAATAATACCTGAAAGTTTTCTCCAACATATTTTGAGTATTATTTCTATGGCTTTTATGTTTCAGAAATTCTTCATATGTTTGCCCATATTTGAAAAGAGTAGTGTCTTATTTCTATGGCTGGATACTAACCGCTATCAGAATTCTCCTTTCAAGTTCGAAGGTGAAGGGCTGATTGATGTGCATTCTCATTGTCCCCTTCAGCCAACCTGAAGTTGTGGATGGCATATTTGGGGTGGTAAAGTCTTCACTGGGCCTTTTCTTCCACCAGGAACCAGTTTTTCTGTAACTGGTGTTCCTTAACAGCACTTCTCAAATTATCCTATTATTGTCAAATAAAATGACTTTAGGAAGAAAGTGAGGTAGCCATATCTTATAGTTTTGTGATTAGCATTTTTCCCCAGAGGACTAGACTTCTCCTTTCCCTTCTTGAGTGAATAAAATATATTTCTGAAATTCTAGAAAAGTGACGTTTCTCTAAATCTGTGTCTAATGTGGTTGTTCTTTCAGGAAGAGAAAAGGCAGAGTATTATTACATACATTTTCAATTAGCTTTGGATTCTGAAATAAGATTTCATTTACTGCTTAGGGACAGTATACATTCAAAATTTTCTTGGGGCACCTGGGTGACTCAGTTGATTGACTCAGACAATTAAACCACTGCCTTTTGCTCAGGTCAAGATCTCAGTGTCCAGGAATCAAGCCCCGCATCAGGCTCGTCGCTCAGCAGGGAGTTTGCATCTCCCTCTCCCTCTCCCTCACCCTCTCCCTCACCCTCTCCCGTGCTCATTCTTTCTCTCTCTCTCTTAAATAAGTAAAATCTTTTTTTTTTTTAAACTTTCTTAAGTGACTCAGTGAGAGTGAAAGATTTATGTTCAGAACCTGGACATTAGCCTCTCAGAATGCACAGCTCTCACCTCAAAAACAAAACAAAACAAACCCACAAAAAAATCAAGGTGCCATAAATACTACCTTCATTATTCTCATCAGATAATCTTCACTTCCAATGGCAATTGGTTTTATTGACTAAACCTACAGGAAACAAAGTAGACAGGTGTCTGCTCTTTTGAAGAGTGTTATTTTAGGCAAGCTGGAGTTGTAACATGTCCCTATGTCCTACCAGCTAAAATGTACTATTTGCTGCAATAGTATTTTAAATAAAGTGACTTCCTGTTATGTATTCCCCACAACTTCCTAGTATGTCTATTTCAATTCTGTTGAATTCATCTTCTAAGTCCTATTAGCACCCCTTACATATATCACCATTTCTTTGTGTTCATGGTTTTCATTACTACTAGAAAGCTCACCTTTCCCTCCTATATTTAAATAAATCTTTCCTATCTTTCAAGGTCCTACTCAATTCTTATCTGTTTTGTAGCATTCCTCACATCTTTATTCATATTCCTTCATCATAATTCCTATAGCACTTATAGTTTGTACCATGTTATTCCAACTCCTATTTATATGTTATCAAATGTTTCTTTGCTTTCATGGACGGTAAGTTATACCAATGCACAGATAATATACTTCTATTAAATTACCTACAAAAAAGAGACACATGATAGGCATTTATTAATAAACAGAAGAGATTTTCTGATTACTTGATTACGGGAAATGATGGCTATTGCAGTGACTATTCTGGTGTAGACAGATGCACCAGCATCACCTGGGTACTTTTGTAATCCTGCATAACCTCTGTACCCTCTCATTCTTCCTCTATACCTCTACTGTGTCCATCTGGTGTTCCCACTCAAGGGGACATTCCTCTCTGTGAGAATCATCATCACAGAAAGCAAAGGGCATCAATGAAAATGTGTCATAATCTTCTATGTGGCAAAGTGGAAAAAACTTTTTTACAGCTGAACCAGAGCACAGAGCACATAAGGCAGAGTAAAGACATAAATACTTGAAAGATGGGTATATCTTCCTAATGAGAAATATTTATCTGTGGGTTAATTTTGAGGATGGAGATAGGCCAAATTATGGAAGGTCTTGGAGACCACATGGGCATTCTGGCATATATATATATATATATATATATATATATATATATGCTTTGGAACTTGATGTTTTTCACTAAAGAATGTATCTTTACACTTCCTTCCATATTAATGTGTAGGAATTACATCATTGTACCACTTCACACCCATATAGGTGATATTATTAAAAAATGGAAAATAGCAAGTTTGGTCCGGGGTATGGAGGATAAGTTGGAACCCTTGTGCGTTGTGCGTTGTTGGTGACTGTGTTGGTACCACTGTGGAAAACAGTTTGTCAATTCCTCTACAAGTTAAACACAGAATTACTATATGATTCAGTAATTCTACCTCTGGGAATATATTCAAAAGAACTGAAAGCAGGGACTCAAACAGATATTTGCACATCCATATTCATAGCAGCAATATTTATAATACCCAAAAGGTAGAAATAGCCAAGTAACTATTAGGAGATGAATGAACAAAGTATGTGTGTGTGTGTGTGTGTGTGTGTGTGTGTGTGTGTGTGTATACACACAATGGAATATTATTTACTGTTAAAATGAATGGAATTTTGATACATACTACAAAAGATTAAATACTGAAAACATGATATGTGGAATAAGCCAGGCACAAAGTATATTGTATGATTTCACTTATGAGGCACCTGGAATAGGCAAATTCATAGAGGCAAAATGCAGCATAAAGATTTCTAGGGACTAGAGGAATGAGGGAGGAGAGACTTATTATTTAATGGGCTTAGAGTCTATGTTTGGGACGATGAAAATATTCTGGAAATGGATAGTGGAGATGATTGCACAACATTATGAACAGCCTAAATGCTATTGAACTAAATGCTACTTAAAATAGCTAAAACAGCTAAATCTCCTTCTTCTTCTTCTTCTTCTTCTTCTTCTTCTTCTTCTTCTTCTTCTTCTTCTTCTTCTTTTTTAAAGAGAGAGAGAAAGAGAACTAGAGCACAAGCAGGGGGAGAAGGGGCAAAGGGAGAGAGAGAGAATCTTAAGCAGGCTCCACTTTCAGTGCAGAGCCCAACATGGGACTTGATCTCACCACCCTAAGATCGCAACCTGAACCAAAATCAAGAGTCACATATTTAACCGGCTGAGCCACCTAGGCACCCTAAAACAGTTAACTTTATATTACGTATATCTTACCAAAATAAAAAAAGGTGTTTCATTTTAAAAGGGAAGTTTTTGTCATATGCATACTGCAAGTCTAATTTCCATATCTATTTCTTCATTTTTGTTTCATTTGTTCAGAATTATTTCATAGACAACACCAACTACGTCTATGTATTTCAGATTCCCATGTATGAAAAACTCAGTCCTTCCATCTGCCCATCTCCCTCCATCACGCTACCCAATCACTCAGGTCCTACCCCTCTACACTGAAACTCCTTTGTCTTACCCTTCTACACTGCAACCCCCAAATCTACTCCCTCTATCCTAATCATAGACTCCAAAAATCCAGTTTTAACAAAGGGCCCATCCCATGCAAGCCCAATGGAATTCTATCATAAGTAGGAATCTGAGTATGTTGCAAATGAAATGAGATGCTTTCTGTACCACTACTACCTCATAAAATATGTTTCTACTTAATTTGATTGAATGTTCATAGGTTTAACTATACTTCCTCATTTTAATCTTACCTCACTATTTAGTGTTAACTGTGAGTTTGTTTTTTTAAGTAATTATTTTCATTCCAACAAGCCTCCTTTTCCATAATTGTCTAATTAATCCAGAGTTGGGTCTTCCATGACTCAACTCACACAAGTCTATTCAGATACCATTTCCTGACAATCTGACCAACAGCTTTATGTTACCTATTCCTTTGTTTCTCAGGTAAATATCCATCATTCATTCTCAGGTAGCATTCATCATTCTAGGCAGTCCCAGTATTTTCTCATTATGACCAGGAGCTAAAGTAATTATGCCTTGGGCTTAGTTACCTCAGCGATCTCTCTTCAATGGCTTATAGTTCTTTATCCTTCAGAGAATATTCCAGAATTCTCTCAATCTCAGGGAGGGGGTTAGAGTCATTGCTTTCTTATCATAATCAACGTACTTATTTCATTCTCCATTGTTAAATACTATTCTAAATCTTATAGCAGAAGCAGAATGATTATAGAGCTAAACTTGTTATATAAACAGATTTGACTGTAGCTATACTGCTATTTATCCATAACGTTAATTTTGAAGTTCCATTAACTTAATATGACTCCAAGGAGTAACTATTAAGAAAATATATGTTGATAGTAAAAACATGTAAGAGCTCATTTCAATAAATAAAAAGTTCTGTTGTGACAGAGGACCACATTATCATCAACCACAGATACATAATGTGAGAGGGGATGTGGAGAAGGAGGAAAGGAAAAAGAGTTCAATTAAAACACAAAAATCAGTCCTAATAAATCAAACAACAATACAGTAAAAAATCAGTGAGTTGTGTTACAGGCATATGATCCTGCATCTACCTCACAGCCTCTTGAAACACAGTTGGGGAGGTAAAAGCATGTGAACTAGAGTTCTGCCCTTTATAATTATTTATGGGGTTCACAAAAGAAACCTCTGAGGTAGTCAAGGCACATAGAAGACTATGTTAAGGTGTCAGGTATTTGGGTACCACCTTGAAAAGTGGATAGGACTGACAAAGTGTGGAGGTCTTAATGTCCCAGGAGCAGGAGTATCCACAAAATAGTGGGGCCTGTGGGAGACACAACTAGAAGTGATCAGAAGAATGCTGAGATAACAGGAAGAACTGAACTAATACTGAACAAAGTAGCAGTAACTTAGATGTAGTCAATTTGGTGGGTGCGGGCAGCCTGTAGGTGGGTTTGAACACCAGACTCTTTATGGGAGCAGTGCAGTCCTATGGTGGAAGGGACATTTTAGGAAGACAAATCTGGTGGCAGCATGCAAAATATTCTAGAAGGAGACAGACTATAGAGCAAAAAAAGAGAGAAGAAGAAGTAACAATGGATTGGATAGAGGTCGTGTCCCTACGAACCACGATTTTCCTGTGAGGTGAAGTAGGTAGAGGAAGGTGCACTGGGTTCTCACTGTGTGGACAGGGAGAAGCAATACATTGTGTCTCTCTGATTTGTTTTAAATCATACTATTTACTGTGAGATTTCATAAACATTAGGGTTTATTATACTTACCTGGGGGATATTAAAGGTTAAGATCTACTGCTAAGATAATCCTTAGAGTTTTTACTTTTGTCAGTTTGCTTTTTAATATATAAGCATGAAAGAAATTACAAAAGTTACAAATAATCCTTTAAAACTATACATATTTAGAATTATGTCAATGAAAAGTTATCGAAAGTAATAATTACATAATAGCAACCTTTATGGGATGTTTACTATGTACCAGCTAATATTCTAAGCTTTTAAAAAATAAGTACAAAAAATCTCTATAAGACAGTACTATTATCTCCATTCTACAGACAGAAAAACCAGTATTACAATAAATTTGTACAGGGCTACAGATCTGGGAAGTGATAAAATCAGGAAGAGAACCTGGGCAGTCTGCCTCTGAGCCCCTGCTGCTAACCACCAAGCAACATGACCCAAAAAGAAGCAGTAACAGAAATCTAACAGCAAACCTCAGAACATAGTCACTCTGCCATACACTAGATCTCTAGAACTATAATTACCAATATAGTATAGTAATGCTCAAAATGCACCAAGACGCTAGATTTTAATGTTCTCAGAAAGAAAAAAAAATATGAAAAGTACTGTGTGAGGTGATGGACATGTTAATTAACTTGAGTGTTGATCATTTTACAATGTATACATATCTCACAACATCAGGTTGTACATCTTAATTATATACAATTCTTATAAAAGAGAAAAACCACAGTCCCTCCATTAATAACAATAACAGTGATAATTAGGAGGCTACAGAGCCTTCTAAAGATTGCTTTTACCACCACATTACTGCATAAGGTTCTAGACACTTGATAGGAGAAACTAAGGCACAGAGAATATTTGATAGAATATTCTAGAAACACCAGGTTAAGCTTGAGGTTTTTTCAGGGCTTCAATACTCTTCCACTTTACCTAGTACATCACAATTACCACTAAAATTTAGCAAGTAACGGTGGGGAAAAAAAGTAAAATGTCCCCAAAGAGAGGAAAGTCACCAACAATCAAAACTGAGCGGAATGTCAGAAGTAACAAATAGCACCTGCAGAAAATGAATAAATTAGGCACTTATAATGCTTTATTATTTTAAATTATGGCACCTCTAGCTGAGCTGGGAAGGCTTTTTTTCCCCCCCTGGTTATTGTATCTTTAAAAATATGAATTCCATCTCGACTGCCTCTTTAAATAAGATTAATTCACAGCATTTCCCATTTAATTGCTTTATCTGTTTTGGTCCATTAGATTCTATTCGAGAATATAGCTTTTATGATAAATTAAATTCTAGGGTTTTATTTTGACATCTAAGTTAATTTTTAATTCTGAAAAAAAGTTCTGCCCTAAGCAATTTAGTTCTTTCAGAAGTGCCAGAAGAAAAAAAAAAAAAAGAATTTGGAGCATTCTAAGTTATCCATGAAACAGGTATTTCACAGCCAACCAGGCTGGACTTTCTTTGGGTTTTCTTAGTCTGAGCCTCTACTGAAAGGTCTCATTGAGGGATGTTTGTGTATTAGTTTTTCCTAAGATTTCTAAAGGGGGACTTCATCAGAGTGGGAGCTCATATATAAATCTGAGAAGCCACTCCCTTTGGCTGCTATAACTTCCCAAGAAGGCCTATGTTCTCTTCCACCTTCTACATCTGGAGCTTACAGCAAAAAGAGTTCCGGGAACTAGTTCCTGGCTTTTTCCAGCACAGATTAAAAAGGGAAAAACTGGGCAGCCCCAGTGGCTCAGCGGTTTAGCACCGCCTGCAGCCCAGGGCATGATCCTGGAGGCCCGGGATCGAGTCCCACGTCAGGCTCCCTGTATGGAGCCTGCTTCTCCCTCTGCCTGTGTCTCTGCCTCTCTCTCTCTCTCTCTCTCTCTCTGTGTCCCTCATGAGTAAATAAATAAAATCTTTTAAAATAAAATAAAAAGGGAAAAACTGGGGCACCTGGGTGGCTTAGTAGGTTAAACATCTGCCTACATATCAGGTCATGATCCTGGGGTCCTGGGATCCCCCACCTTGGGCCTCCCTGCTCAGCAGGGAACCTGCTTCTCCCTCTCCCCACCCTCCACTTCTCCTTACCCCCAGTTCATGTTCTCTCTTGCTATGTCTCTTTCTCAAATACATAAATAAAATCTTAAAAACAAAAAAAGTTTAGAATTGGCAGTGGTGATGCCCAGATGACAACAATGCCGCCTCTTTTATGACACACAGAATAAAATGGGCCATTATATCATACAACAATGACAGTCTAATACTCTTTCATCTCTACAATGAGACTTTTATCTTAAAGTATCATACTATATTGAAAATCAAACCAGTCACTGTCAGTTTGGGCATCTACTAGGTAGCTGGCATTACAGTAGGTACTATGAATAAGATGACTTTATTTTTTTTTAAGGCATAGAACTGAATTATGGTCTAAAAAATTATACATGTTAGTTCTGCCTAAGAATTTGACATAATTTGAAATGTTGAAAGGTAACAATAATTTCTGGGGCACTTTAATAGTTTATTGAAACAAGGAATCTGATTGTTTCAACTCAAGATTGATTCGGAAATTTTAATACATTTGAAAGCATAATTGTGCCACACATTTAAGACATAAACCTTAGGGGAACAAGAAAAGGGAAATTCCATTAATTACCATTGGACTTACTAGTGGCCTATTTGCACTTGAACAGCTCATGGGAAGTTGAGGCTTCTAGGGAGCCTGACATACAATTTTGTGCCTTAAAAGTGTTTTCTTTTTAAGTGTTGAATATATATCATTTTCACAACACCCTTCTGTCTCCTCAAGGTCTTTGCTGGTAGGTAATCTAGCAGACTATGAAGTCTTGGGAGGCAGATACCAGGTCTAGGACACTTCTATTTGCATTGACCAACAGTCTCTACATGGTAGAGACGCAACACAAATGTATGGAAATAATATTTATAATAATTTAAACAATATAGTCCCAGGCAATACTGAGAATGTGTATTTGTGACCTCCAGGAAAGTGTCTCTTCCAAGATACCTCACAGGGTGGAATTTATTTTCTTGGTAAATTTTCTCACATAGATGGTGGCCCTTATCCTTAGCAACCTGCCTGTCAGCCCACTGTGACTGTACCCATCTTTCTAAAACATACTCACTCTAACCAAACTTGCGAGACTGAGGAATAAACACAGGATATCAGTTTATTCATTTACTGTAAACAATATCCTTCTACTGGGAGGATAAATTCCACTCATAGGAAATGAAATATGCAAAGTCTGTATGGCCAATTATTTTCTTCTTGGGAGAAGGTGTATGTGTGAAATGAGATAATAATAAGAAGCAGTGAATAATTGATTCTGAAAAAAAGTAGTCAATGTAATTAATATTAGTCTGAGTTTGGAATGGTCTCATCAAATAGAGCCAGAACACATGAAATCTATTAGAAATCTCCTTTGACATCCATCTCCACAGGATGGCCTTGCAAAGGAGCAGGGCACCCTAAGCTCTTTATCTGAAATTTTCTCCCCTCTGAGCAGAGTTTTGAAGGGCATTGCCAAAATATGTCCATGTGGTTCTGTTTTTCAAACTTTTTCCTCCATGGTTGACCCAATTCCTTATAATTTCTATATTCTTTGTCACAGGCAATGGTTGTAAGCATAGGAAAAAATCTGTTACTTTTAGAAAGACCTGGTCTCTCTCTAATCTAGTCTACAATGTACGGATTTTGCCATTTTGCTTTGGTAGGCATTATTTTCCTCATGGACAAAATACCTAACCCTTAGGTATTTGCTACAATATTAATATCCATCACTAATCAAAAGGTATATTTTGCATCAGATGCCATTTACATGCTTTATATTTTTTTCCTCCCAGCAACTTTGTAAGGTGGGCACCATCACACAGCATTTGTTGATGAAGACAATGACATTCAGAGTGGTTAATTCTGAACCAAATCATTCTGCATTGTGAGTGAGCAATCCAGACTGATGAGTGGTCTGTTGACTCTAAAGCCTGTGCTCTCTATAAACCCCAGTAAGCTGCACTTCAAACACTGTCTTTCTTTTGATGTAAGTTGTAGTTTCTTCACTCTCTTCTCTGGAGTAAAATTTTATTGAATCCAGAATAAATTAGATACCACCTTAGCTATTTCAACCCCTACTACCTTCTATTCATCTTTACAACAAAAGCTGCTAAAGTTGAAATTTTCTAACCTGGGCATCTTTTCAGAAGGAAATGCTAAGTAGCTTTGTCCTGGATTATGTAATTGAAAATTGATTCCAAGCCATCTACATACTTCTTGCCAGGTCTGGTATTCAAAGGTCAAATAGTGCTACCAATGAGTAGTCTCATAGGCTCAAGGGATGGCCCAGAGCAGCTATTGGGAAAGAGAGGCTGGGTGTCCATAAGTGGTGCAAGGGGACATGCAAAACTCTCCAACAGCTACTCTTCTCACTCAGAATAAACCTTTACTATTACTTACTCTTTGTACTATGATTTACAAGCCCCCATATGAACTAGCCTCCTATTATCCTCTGCCTTCAATGCCTCTGCTCTTCATTTGCTCCCTCACTACCCACTCCCCACTCTTCCTAAAACTTGCCAGGCACTCTCCCACTTTGGAACATCTGGAATTCCATCTGCTTGGAAAGCTTATCTTCAAGATAGTATCTGCACGGCATTCTCTCTCTCTCTCCCCCTTTTTCTTCACCTCTCACTAGCCAATCTAAGTTTTTTACTCCCTCCATCCAACATATTTGATTCCTAAAAGATTGCCTAACATATAAATTCAGTAAATATTTTTGAATAAATGAATAAATTAAAATTGGATTTCTGTTAACTTTTTTTTTTCAATCACAGTGAATGGTTAGGTGGAGACTATAGCCACTGCCCTGATCAAGAACTCCCTATGGTACTGCCC
This sequence comes from Canis aureus, assembly GCF_053574225.1. Taxonomy (NCBI): domain Eukaryota; kingdom Metazoa; phylum Chordata; class Mammalia; order Carnivora; family Canidae; genus Canis; species Canis aureus. The sequence goes on from NC_135616.1 coordinate 31,812,239, forward strand.
AGCATTACCAAGGAAGAAGCTTCTTGCCTGTGTTCTCAATATTGATGGAACTGGTATTCTAGGAAAGCAAACATGATAGAATGCTATTACTAAGAAATGTATGGCTAGTTTTAAAGTTTTGGAAAACATTCATATTCCCACTTGGTGGAAGCATACTTGAAGACAACAGGCTTCAAACCTTTTAACAGTCAAGTACAGTTTTTCAGAAACCCATTTTTTTTTAACTCACTAGACATTAAATCCTACCCTAAATTTTGGGGTTCTTTTAAATTTTTGTGTGATGCTATCAGTTTCTGTACAACTATTCACTTTGCATATAGGTGATTTTTTTCCCCCCTAAGAAGAGTTACTTAAGTAATTTGAAGTTAGGGATAAATACAATCATCTTTCTTAGATATTAAGGTATGTCCAGCCCAATTCAATATAAAGAGAGTAGTTAAGAAATATCTTTGAGTCAATTTTTGCTGTATTAATTCGATTCATTCAAACAAAAATTGATTTAATGTTGTGTATTCAGCATTGTACTCTGAGCTATGGGGTCGAGAATCTATGGATGCTCAGCATATTTGGACAAGGATAGTGATGTTGCAGGGTTACTCACTCTGGGGTCTATATCAAACACAAAGAGGAATGTGGAAATGTGTACAGTGCTTTTGATTTCACAGTGCTGGGTCACACTGGTACCATTAAACAGTAGGCATCCAGGGATGTTCAATCACCTACAATAGTCCCACAGAAACAAAATCACGTTGCCCAAAATGCTAGTGCTACTAGCATTCTCTCCTTTCTGAGAAAGACTACTTGGGGCATTGCAGGAATCAGGTTACAGGAAATGATAACTAATACTGAACAGATTGGACGTTATCCTCTAGGTAATGAGGATCATCAAATGAATTTAAGTATGAGGAGAGTTAATTTCTTTAGGCTTTAGGAAGGAAACTCTGAATTAGCATAGGAACAAAGAGGAAACAGGGAGATCACATAGTTGGAAATCAGAGAAGTACAGTTCAGGAGTTGTATCTTGTTTCTCATCTTTAGTGTAGCTCAGTCCAGGGTACAGTTAGCAATGAAATCACCAAAATAAGAAAGATTCAGGAGAGAAGAGTCTGTGACCAAGAAATTCTAGTAAAAGTAACAAGCCCATCTCTAGCAGATTGCCATGCTTAGGTAATGGGACATGCTGACTGGCTTCTTCTAATCATACCTACTTCTAGAGCTGAGAGTATAGCCAATCTTAAACCATTTAGCTGAGAATTGAATTATATTTGAAACAAATTCAGTGTTCTTTTAGATAGTCATAAGAAGGAATAAGAGCACACAATGGAAAGATAACACATAAAGTAACCGTAGAATAGCACACATAGATATATATGGAGGGGCGCCTGCATGGCTTAAGTGTCGCACTTGTGATTTGGGCTCAAGTCATGATCTCATGGGTTGTGGCATCGAGCCCCATGTTAGGCTCTGTGCTTAGCAGGGACTCTGCTTGAGATTCTCTCTATCCCTCCCTTCTGTCCTTCCCCCATTCATTTTCTCTCTCTCTCTCTCCCAAATAAATTAATAAATCTTTTTTAAAAAGTATATATGGAAATTTAGAAACTTGTTCTTCCAAAAGCTCTTACAGTTCTTGTAACATTTCACACAGAACCAATAATTTAGTGAACATCCAATAAAAACATGCTCAATGGTATTGTGATAAGTGTCATACATTTAAAATTTAGCTTGCAAAAAAAGATCTAAAATTACTCATTTGATTGCCTAAAGAATATGGAGATATCTATATAACCAATGGTATACTAAATACTGCATTATCTTATAGAGCTATTACAATAGCAAAGATAAAAATAAAACACATGAAAATAAAAGAAGAAAACTAATGCTAAACTGGAGATATCTGATAACAAGGGCAAAAGCAATTCCTAGAAAAGAGATTGAAGGAGACTGGTGCAATCAAAGTAGTCTTCATAGAGGAGAGGGGGCCTCGAACAGACAGAACTTGAATAAATAGAGGTAAAGAATTGGTGCAAACCAACAGGACTAAAAATAAACAAATGAGGTCAAAAAAGATGAACCATGCCTAGTTCCCTTATTGGCTTTTACTAGTCTGTAATCCCTTTCGGTCTCAGATTTCTGACTGGAAAATGCAACTAATAATGCTTATCTTCCAGGACTGCTATAAATATTTCCTTGGATGGTATGTGACGCAGCTCCCAGAACTATGCTTAGAAGGGTATTCTCAAACACTCGTTTATTCATTCTTGGAAGATGTAGGTCTCTCTTGTATATGAGAAATGGAGTTAGGTTATGAAAACTGAGAAAATCAAAGCAAATTTGTAGCTTTCCCTGTGACAAAAGTCAAGATTGTGAGATGTGAGTTTTAAGTCTTCTTAGGATCAGCCTTGGTCATCTCACCCTTCACTGAGACATCACACTGTGGCTCACCAGGAAATACATTTCATTTAGTTATGGGTCTACTCTTCTTATGGAAATTTGAGGGAAAGAAATTTCACCTACTCCACAGACAATGCACTATCCTGAATTCTTGCACAGAAATCCTTGGTCAGAAATAGATTCCCATACAAGACACAAATCCTTGCTTTGCGACCAACTTTCCTTAACTAAGTTTGCTAGGGACTGAAGGTTTGCATCAAACCAACATTCAAATGTTGAAGCCCTAACCTCCAAAAGTGATAGTACTAGGAGGTGGGGGTAGGTGATTAGGTTTAAATGAGATCATGAGGGCCTCATGATGTGTTTAATAGCTGTGTAAAAAGAAACCAACGAGTTCTCATGTGCTCTCTCTGTCTCTCCCTCCAACTCCATCTTCACTGTCCTTCCTGCTGCCATGCAGGATACAGGATACAGCAAGAAGGCAGTCAGTCTTCTGCAAACCAGGAATAGGGCCTTCACCAGGAACCAAACAGATTAGCACTGAATGTTGTACTTCCCAGCCACCAGAACTGTGAGAAATAAATGTTTGTTGTGAAAGCTGCCCAGTCTATGGTATTTTGTTATAGCAGCCCAGGTGAAGACAAAGTTCGCAGGAAAACCACAAGAATCAGTGCCATGGGACTAGAGATGACTGAAACAGAATCCAGCACTGAAACTTTACTTTTACTGTGTATGTTGCTTACGTAACTTGATAAAATCACTGGAGTGTCTGATAGTAAGGCTTGCTTTCTTTTTGCAATTGAATAATATTTCTTTTCTATTTTGTGTCCTTTTATAAGAAACCTTTTCTAAGAAATGATTGTGTTATTTTTCTAACCATCAATTGTATGAGTTCCAGAATTAAGAGAAATAGCCTTAATTCTCTACTTTCTGTCATTTACTACTTTACATTCACTTACTTCACTCAGTTTTCTTTTTTTTCAAAATCTCCTAACCCTAACCTCCTATGGCTTGTCTCTTTCCGTTTCTTCACTTATTTTTTTGCGCTAATTTGAGCCTTCTCTGGTCATCTCCAGTCATCACAGGAGGGATGGCAGCAAAGTTGGGAACAGACCAAACTCCAGTGACAGGTGCTGTTCTTCAGTCAGAGCAGCTGCACATAAAGCCAGAGGGATGCTCCGTGCAGGCAAAGCCATCAGCTCACTCCGCATCGAGGTAGCTGCCACTGCCTTGCTCAGAGCGCACTGCTTTAAATGGAAGTCAGCTTTAAACATTCATTCAGATCGATTTATTCAAAAGTGTTTAAGGTTGAGCTGAGTTTAATACTACAGATGTGGCTGGGCCCTTACCATTTAGCATAATGTTTCATCAGATGCAAAGCCAAATACACCCAGGTGACATGTGGTATCTGTTTACAGGGATGTGGGGTCTTTTATGGCACAGCAGAGGCTGGGGTAGAAGGTTTGCTGGAGAACTTGTTTTCATAATACTCTGAGGGGGTTAAAGTTTATGAAGATTTTAAATCTTTTCTCTTGGCTTGAATTATCTTTTTTTTTTTTTCTTTTTGCCCATCCCTGTCTCCAAAGAAAGCAATAAGCCTGTCAAAGGAGGAATTAATTAAGCAAATCAATCAGTCAGTTTTATTAAGGAATTACAAAGCCCAAGTGGAGCATTAATTATTCAGATAATGGGACATCTCTGAGCCTTTCTTTTCAATTATTGATAAGCTGCTATCTATCATCCAGACTGCTTTAGTACTGATTTAGTTGTGAATGAAGCCAGGTCATTCAGCCAGAGCATATGCTAGTTATGAGCACTGCTGGGAGGCTGGGGTGAAGGAAAGGGCTGGGGCTCTGTGCGTCCCCCAGTGCAAGTGCAAATCATCACCACCATGAGACAAGGACCAAGGCTGTGTGGCAGGCATCTCAGTGAAATACCTGTCATGCTCGTGTCATCCAACTGATTAATGATAGGCACTGAGGCAGTGGCACTGGGGTTTCTTTTCCTATGCCACACCTAAACAAAGTAGCCTTTATAATAAAGCCTTGTCACTGTTTAACAGCTAAGAGAAAAGAAAAAATTGTCCTTCACTTTATATCTAGAGGAACTTTAGATCTTTTCATCTCTTGCATCAGAAAGAAAAACATTACTTTCCACCTCAGATTATTTGTAATGCCTTTTCGTGTTTACATGTATAACTGATATGAACAAACATATAAACATGTAGGAGTAAAAGTTCTGTTTAACTCTTTTCTGATTCGTGTAAGAAGTTCAATTATATTCTTTCTTTTGGCAAAGATTTCCTGAATATCTACTATGTGCTGAATCCTAACAATGAAATGCTGAGACCCCAAGATATTCATGGTACCATGATAAGGCATTTACTGATAAAATATAGATTTTTTAATCAGTTGAGACCATTGGTCCCTCAAAAGTGAGTTCAAAATAAACAGAATCAAAGATCTCAATGTAGGAGAGAGGATCACAGCAATAAGTACCATCAATAGGAGTGCCTGGGTGGCTCACTCTGGTAATCAGCTGACTCTTGATTTTGGTTCAGGCCCTGATCTGGCATCAGGATCGAGACTCTGTGCTGAGTGGGGAGTCTGTTTAAGATTCTCTCTCTCTCCTTCTCCCTTTGCTCCTCCCCCTACTTGTGTGTACTCTCTTTAAAATAAATAAATAAATATATAAGTATACTAAATAGAGAATTTTGTTCCTCATAAAAAAGAAACTGTATCAAATCCAAAGGGCCCATCAAAACTTTGAAGAAACTCTTGTGGAATAAAACCATACATGGCTGACAAGGGGAGGAGGTGCTGGGGGAGTCTGAGAGCTTAGGAACATTCCTGGATCTTTATATCACTAATGGTTTTGTTTAGGGCTCACTGGCCACAGATAGATATATTTCTTGAACTTTATGTGCTCAAGCCAAATCCTGAAACATTAACAATATATCTCAATACTTAGAAAATTCAGGAGTCAGCAGCAGCTTATTGGAAAACTGTTAAGCAACACTGCAAAACTACCTACTTCTAAGTGATCTCTTCCTCCCCTGAACTCTTATAGAACTTTATATTACTCATATACCACTTAGCATATCCTGTGGATATTCAGGCAAAGGCTTTACGCATGATGCCATATTAAAAGCTCCTTACAGTAACATCAAAAGCATGAGCCATAAGATGAAACATTGATAAACTGAACTTCATTAAAATTAAAAATGTTAGCTCTTGTAAGCAAGGTCTTCTAGTTGAAGGCAATGGATCAATAATCATGCTCATCTCCTTGTGCTCCTCTCTTCTCCTCAATATCTCTCTAAAATTTAAAACGTTTTTTTTTTAAGGCAGTAAAAAAATACAATACAAAATATAAAAACTAACAGCAAATATAATGGGAGTAGTACCAGCAGTTTAAAAGAAACATCTGTACATTTCAAGAAGCTGGAAAGCAAATAGAGGAGGTGTAACTCACATGGAAGGACAGAGAATACCACTGATTTGAGTGCACATAAAGGATTTAAGGCAAAAGAACTCTTAGTTTTGTTTCTGTAGAATATATTAAGTTCCAGATTCAGAAAAAATTGGAATACAGAACAGTTTTGCCTCCTACTCTCTCAACTACTTTTCCCTACCAGCATGGTGGTCTAAGCCCCAAGGAGCAGCATGGTAACCCCAGTTAGACTCTCTTATCTTTCTGGCTGTGGCACAAGGGGGTCCTTTCATGACATCCTCCTGCCTCTTGACTCTGGTTCCTCCAAATAACACAATCTCTCTCCCCAGTCACACCAGCTACAACTTTGATGGCAAAAGTATCTGTTATGTTTAGGGAAGGGTTAGTAAAGAGAATAGAACATTTGGCCTTTGTTTTGAACTTAAGTTTCTTGACAGAGTGGTGGGTCTTTTGTATGTTCTGTTTAGTAGTTCTCTAGGTCTCTCACTGATTTTGGTATTTGAGTACTTTTCGAAGCCATTTTGTGTCAAAACCTGTATCCTCAAATATTACAAGCACCACCTCTTGTAAGACAAAACTTAATTTGTTTACTGTTCGAAACATCACTTTGCTTTGGCAAAGTCTTGCTGGGAGGAGGTAAGATCAACATTTATTGACTTCAAGTAGGTCTTCCAAAGCTGGAGTTTTATTAGGATTGGGTAAGAATTATGAAACAATGTCTGGGATTGATGGAAACAGCAAGATGAGTATTCAGAGGCAAGGGAGTCAAGGAATTTCGGGACACACACTGCTGATGTTTTCCACTGAAGAGTAGAGCCTCTCAGGAAGTTCTTGCAGAGAATGATCAAAACATTCACCTGGGCAGAAGACTTTTGAAAGAATTCAGTCATGCTAATGAAGACTTTGAGACAGCAAAGACATACCAACAAAGACAGAAGAATGGCACAGTCAGGTTAGGGTAGAAGGTGGTTTCCAGACTTAGTGCCCAGGCTATATGAGATTGACAGTTGCAGTTCTCCTTTCTTACCTTAGTATCTGTTAGTATGCAGATAATTACTAAATTTTCTGATTATTTCACCCATTTGTTTTGGAACTTTATTCATTATCTCTAGGTCATGTGCATTCATCCCCCTTTGCAACATCAAGGACATTGGTGCCTGGCAGGTCTGAGTTTGAATCCACCTTTTACCATTTTCTAGCGATGTGACTTTAATCAAGTTGCTTCATCTCTCTGAGCCTATTTCCTCATCTGTAAAACTGGAATGAGTTGACCTGGATGAAGACTGTGGCATTTCACAGTGTTAAGATCTCTTTGTGTCACTGCTATATGTGTACATTTTTACTGTTTTCTGACCTCATTCCTTCAGTTTTTGTCTAAATCCTCATTTCAAAAGACACTTGTTTTCCTCAAAGTTTGCCTATATTTTCACTTTGTCCTCCCAAGTCTCCCCAAATTTCCAAGGCACTGAAAATTTCTTTATGAACCTCTAATGTATTAATTGGTGCATTCTTCTGATATTTATACAGTCTCAATCATAGTAGACTGGAAAGGGTACTGGGAGTTTAACTCAGAAATTCCTGACTTAAACTTTAATTTGGCTACTAGCTCTCCCTATGACCTGGGGCTGAGACAGCCATGCTGATGTCTGGCTCAGTTAGACCTTTGGTTCTAAGTCAAAGGCTGCTGAGTGTGTAGGCTTTGAAGCACTTCCCCCAAGCCATACGCTCATTTGTACAATTTGGTCAATAATTTCAAGGAGTTTCCTGACATATCTCAATGGAACTTCTGGACTTTTCTGGGCATGATTTGAAAACCACTGCCATGAAACCATGGCACTGACTTAATGAAGCTCATTTCTTCTTCTATTCATTCATTTATGCCACAAATATTTATTTTCAATGACTAAGTGCCATGCTTGATAGGAAATCAATAGAAATGATTGTAGGGTTAGAACATAATTGTTTCTTTGCCTTAGAAGTCTTAATGATTCTCAAGTCTTCAAGATGAAAACAAAGCTTCTCTCCTTTCCACATTAACCCCTCAATACACACATACACACACATATACTCACATACTCACAAGCTTATGTCACCATCCACAGGTGCCAAGCTTCATAAGCACCTCCATTCTGTGCTGCTTGTTTACTAAGAGCACCCCTTCAGTGACATTGAGGCCAGGCCTTGGCCGCACAGTCATTGACAATTTGTCTCAGCCGTATTATTTCTCCTACCAGCCATTTCAGAGCACATAGCAGCCCTCTGCCTTTTCTCCATCGTTCCTCCATCTCATTTATTTTTTAGTATTTTCTCAACAGTTCCTCCAGACGCTCTCATTAAGCACTGGGCTAATTAACCTCCTGTTTCTGAGCAGTGGAGCTGTGGTGTGCTGCCTGGCCCTGCAGGAGGGCTCCTCCACCACGGAAGGAAATCGGCCCAGCTCCAGTCAGCTAACACACCTGCAACAGCTCACAATCGGACCTGGCACCTACTCAGCAAGGCTGGGGTTTTTCTGTTTTGTTTTGTTTTTGTTTTGTTTTTGTTTCTTAAGCTTCTGCTCTTTTTCCCAGGCAAGGATACGCCATGGCCCTGACCAGCCCCACTCATTGACAGTACCAGTGATTGAAATCACTCAGCGTCCAGAAGCAGAAGCTCTCTATTAAGTTTGCAGACATGTTTTCCATGCTACAGATCCAGTAGCCACTTAGCCGATCCTCTCCACGATGCTCTGGTTCATGGCTAAGAGCAGCTGATGCAGCCTACGCCACAGAGAGCCGTGCACTGAATTAAGAGCGAGGGATCACTGGGTTGTCCTGCAATCTGAACTGTCTAAAATGGCACCTCACCATGACACAGATTTCCTCCTCATTTTGATATCCAAGCCACAGTCTATCTTAATCTCTTCTCCTAGACCCGAGCACAGCAAAGTTTTTGAGTCACAGTTGTTGGAGAAAGTATTAACTTCAGAGCCCCACATTACAGGAAGGAAAGCACTGAAATAAAACTCTCTCCCTGACCCATTACCTGTAGAACAAACACATGAATCTATTCAGCTCTGGCTGAGTCTGTCTAGGTTGAGATCAATGATGAGCTACTCATCATTCATCTGTCCTTGTAAATCCTGTGGATAAACTTTTTATAATAATAACATTGCAAGCTATTAGATGCTTTCTAATTTCCCTTCTTTGCTCTGAATAACAGTGCCTCACTTTATATTTTGCAAAAATACTTTCAAGCCAATCAGCTTGTTTATTCTTCAATTGGATGAAAGTGTTACTACCATTTGAGATTTGGGAATATAAGTCCAAAGTCACCCAAGTAACAATGAGAAAGCCAAAATCAAAAGACCATCAAATTCCAAATCTGAGGTTCTTGTTCTTATACCAAATTGCCTTCCTCTTTCTGCTATCCCTAAAAAAAAAAAAAAAAAAAAGATGTTTTAAATGTGTGACATCTTCTGTTTTCAGAACATCTTCACACATGACTACCATGTCCCACTCAATGCAAGAATCCCTCCCTTCTTATGCCTGAGAGAGAGCTGCCTATCTTTTGGCTACTTCCATATGGACAACCCCTCTCAGATGGGTCTAACTTATCATTGCAATACTGCACATTATCTAACGTGAGTCTAAGATGTTGGTTACTAATTTCATAAACAGGAAAATTAAGCTCCTAGGTTAAGTGACTTTCTCAACTCTACTCATGAGATGGCTACTTTTCTACTCCTAATGGCTGCTCTCAATCAACCCTTTGGGATGGAAGGGTAGCAGAGGAAGGTATAGAAGTAACTTGACCCTACTACCTCTGTGGCTGTGACCTCTGGTATATGGGTAAATACCTTTGCTATCTTGCTGTCCAAAGTGAATCTGATAGCCATTATTAACCAAGCAGAAGGGACTGTCCACAGTTTTTTCTACAGACACTAGTAAAGTCTGCCCCAAGGAAGGTTTCAAGCTTTTATGTCCAAATACTTAAGTATCAGGTTCAAAGCCACAAGCTAGAGTGAGTAATGGAATCATGCTCCTGCTCTAGGTACTTTGTTTTTTGTAACATTAAAAAGGAGAATGACTGTAACTGCCTGAGTCTCTGGATGGCCCAATAGAGGTGCCTAGGCCAATGGTTAAGCCTGGATGTTCATTTCCTCCGTGCCCAGCCCCCACCACCTTGTCTGTACACTGCAGCCCTCTGCCTTGTCTCACCACCCTCTCCTTGGGCCCTTTCCTCCTCCCCAGAGCATGGCACAGAAATCTGCAAGGCCTAGGTCTATTTCTGCATCTGATCATTTTCTCAGCCCACTTTCTCTAATAAATGTCAAAGCTATTCTTTACCCAGTTTCTGACAAGAAGACAAACTTGATTTTCACTATGGTGGAGTTACTTAAGAAGTGATATATGAGAAATTAATATTATTCCTGCTTATATACTTTTTTGCTTTTCTTACAGATGAATCAAGAAATCTTATATTATCACCCTGCTGTGCCTGCATCTTCAAGCTGTTCCTGTCCAAGCCACACCTTTGATGAAGGGAAACAGGCTCAGATCCCATGTCTGGTAACTCCAAGCTTCACTCAGGATTACTAAAAGCAGAACAAGGAAAACAAGATTTCATAGCAAGAGAAGAGCAGTACACAGACTTGAGCCCAGTTTTCCAATGCTAGATGCCTCCTGTGTGACTCTGTGAAAGTCACTAAACCCAATCTGGCCTCGCTCATCTCACAGGTCAGTTGAGAAGATGATTTCAAAGTTTCCTCTGGCAAAAAAATGCCACAATTTTACCTTGAGAAGTAGCCTGTTCCATTGCTGAGTGACTCAAGGTAAACAAAGTTATTTTTTACAATTGAGCCAAACAAAGTTCACCTTCTCTCTACCAACTGGTACCAACTATGCTTCTCTCCCTTCCCCTCCTCCACACAATAGAGTGTCAAGTGTTTGGGGCAGCTTCCACTTTCCATGAAGTTATATCTTCTCCAGGCTAATTGTTTTCAGCAGTGCACATGGCTTGGTCTTGATTCTCCGTGTCAATGTCTTGAGTAGGTTTGATACATCCAGTAAAACAGACTATGGCTTTTTGGGCTGGACCTTCTTTATAGAAAGCTTGATTATAATCTATGGACTACTTTGCTTCTTTTGTAACATTATTCCTCCTTCCAGAGGATTAGATTTTTCCATGATGACATTAGACTCACAGAAAAATGCCGTCAATCTATACTATGAAATCGCCGAACTCGTGGGGCCCCAGCTTCTCTCCACTACAGACGTTTGCCTCAGATCCTGAGTAGTACTATATGAGAGACCAACCTCTGGGCAATACTGCTGATGTCTTGGAGAAGAAAGGTGGATAAGGATGAATTTCTGAGAACTTGAAGAAGTGGTAATCTCACCTTTCGGTGAAATAATAAGCAGGTAGTCAATAGTGAAAAAGGGATTAAACATCTTAACCTGTCTGACTCCAAATCCCAAGCTTTAACCATTAGACTGTGAAGAGGGATGATGAGGTCATCATGGAACATGAAAATAAATTCAAAAGTAGTATACCAATGTTTCTGACTCCAGCTTAAGCCAGGTAAATGAAAACATCCCAAGTCCTAGCTGAAAGACTAAGGACAGACTGAGCAGGTGACTCACTGTAATGAAATGAATCAAAGGTATCTTTGACTGTAATGAGGACAGAAGAGTAAGTTTCAGTATATCTCCCTCTGTCTGTAATCCCCAGGGCACATTCCAGCTGAGCAGATAGGAACATGGATATGGCATGACCCTGAGGATCAATAACCTGTATTCCTCCACCCTTGCTGGCTACTCCTTCTCACACCTCTTCCCCATCTCCTGACTTCTAAATGCCTGACAGTCAAACACTTTATACTTAACCCTCAGCTTTTCTGTAACTAAAATCTTTCCCTAAGTATCCTACAACCTAAGCTGAAATCAGCCTCTGGTCTAAAATCATGGAGGCCAAAATCTGGGAGTTATATAGCCTAGACTGATCATCAGTCAACTAGACACTGATGCCTCATTTTCTCTCTCTCTGTCTCTATCTCTTTCTCTCACTCACTATTGAAACTGAAACTCTTAATTTGCTGCCTTTCATTAAAACACAGCCATGTTTCAGAAAACAGCTTAACTAGGTATTTAGTTATCAGTATGTTGGTGTGAATTTATATACCAGGACTTTCCTTGAGATAAGAAAGTATGGTGACAGAAAGCTCAACCAATGTGTAAAGCATGATCTCAGATGTGCGGTTCTCCATGGGATGCCTCAGAAAACCAGGGTGCAGCACAGGGGGCCAGGAAGGGAACCAGTGGGTGTAAACTCTAGTGCATAACTCCCAGCAGGTACTCTGCTAAGCATCCTGCAGAGCCAAATTCAAAACATAAATATTGTTATCTCTAGGCACCCTGTTATAGTGGAAAGATTCTTAGAGAGGTTCATTCATACACCCCAGATTGCTCAGCCAATTCATGTCTATGAAGAGATTACAGTCTAAAGTTTCCTTCAAAGTCCATCCTCTTTCTCACCACCAGGCGGTTTCTCTAGGAAGAGCAGTGCTTAGAACCTTGGAGTGATATATCGAATGGACTTGGTGTCAATTCAATTACAAGAGATGCTAATAGGTAAACCTGTGAAGTGTTCCATCGCTGTATCTCGCAGACTGATCTTTGGTCAAATGTGAAAGCTTTATGATAAAATCTTCTCCTTTCCCTTCTGCTCTGAGGCCCTCTGCTGTCCTTCCTTCCCTTGCTTAAATCCACAGTCTCCTTCCTGACAGTGTGGTTTCTATTTTGTCCCCATTAGCTTCTAAAATCCAGACCCTCTGCCCTCAGAAGTTGTGGGAACATTTAATTGCTGCCATAGTGAACCCACAGTTGCTGATGGGCATGTGGCATATTTTTCAGATGTGCTGGGATTTTTTTTAAAAAGTCATATCACTTGTTTTATATGAAAAGCTTCTGGAAACAAATTTGCATTTTGACAGGGATCAGAGCATAAAACTTAAGGAATAAAGCTTGGAAAGCAAGTTTTCAGGCACATGCCACTGGAAAGGTGGAGGTATTCACACTGACATTTGAAGATCTCTGAGTTCATGCCACAGAGACATGAGTTTAGTTCTTGGGTTAAATTCTGATTCTTAAGAGTATATTTTCTCGCATTATAAAAAAAATTAAACTTATTTTCCAGTCCTTTAGGCACTGTTGCCTAATGAGCAAAGCTGGGTTTTAATTTCTTCCACACTGGACCCAACCCTACAACCCTGGTCCCCTCATCCATGCTCTGGAGCAGGTGACTATATTCTGAAAAGCAGCAGTCAATGTTTAACCTCAAGTTCTTATGTCACTTTGATTCCTTTTTTCTCAGTGCATGCAGATGACCCATATCTGTAGCTGTGTTTACTATTTTTTTTTCCTACAATAATTTCTTTCACAGCAAGCATGATCCTGGCAGCCAGCCACATTATAATCATCTGAGATTGGCTGCGTATCAAGCTCTTTGGGTTTTTGGTCTGCATCTATGGAGAAGATCACTCTGGGGGGTTTCAATCCTGCTTGGCAAGTTGACTTTGGACAAGTTATTTAACCTTCCTGGGATACAGTTTCTTCATCTATAAAATAGAGGTAATAGTGCCTTGGGCAAACCCATATTGTATCTGTTCTGGCTGAGAGCATTTTCTAACTTTCCAGAAGTGGCTCAATAAATCAAAACTTTTTTGTATTAGCCTCAGCCTTCTACTTTGGACATATAAGAGGTCTTACAAAAATATTCCTACACTTTCCCATGTTATTATATAAGACTTTATTTGTAGACCAAAAAGTCTTTCCATGGCCATTTTAAATTGAATTGCAAGCACAATGTTGTACACCATTTATATGATGGATATTAGCAAAACCTGTAGCAAAACCAACTTTGCTCTGTTTGGATTTGACCCAAGAATCTAAAATTGAGTCACATTGATGTGTATTGTTACATAATCCAACAGGATCTTCTTTTCAATTTTTTTTTGCACTAAATTCAGGCATCTCAAGAAGTGAACAAAGTACTTGGACCTTATGACTTGAAAGTCTTGCTCAGAACATGAAGCACTCTAAGGATCTCATTCCTCTCTAGTATAGTATGAAGAACAGAAGAGCAAATGCTGCAGTGAGGTATGGTCTAAATGACAACTTGGCTGAGCTCAATGATGTTAGAATTCTACTATCCCAAAAGCCTAATCTCATTTACTTTAAGACACTACCTTTTTACAATCATTTAAATTTTGTCCTGAGATATAGAGTAATGGGATACTTTTTAAGAAATCATTGATATAATGAAGAATAGAAGCATACAAATAGTTCTGGATTTTATTCTTAGTAAAATTTATTTCCTTCAAAAGTAATTACACTGACTTCTTTTCTTTCACAAATAAAAATTACTATAATTTTTCCATTCTTTGAAATAGATCCAGTAAAATAAATCATTATTTTCCTCAAAACAGAATTAGGGATAATAGTGGCAACTAGATCATAGAGTGGAGGATTAAATATGATAATACAATATAAAGAGCTGTTTATAGCACCCAGCACATATTCTGTACTCGATGTTAGCTATTAAAAAAATTCACACTTCTTAACCCACCATTCTTCCTTGTCACAAGATTCCCTGACTCTGAGAAAGAAAGGAAAATCCTTCCCTTTAGAATATTACAAACACTTTCAGAAGTGCTTGTCCCAGTATCTGCTTACTGTAAAAATAAATAAATAAAAATTTAATAATCATTATAAACTGATGGGTTCGTAGTTGTTCTACAATTTACATGCTGTGAAAAAGTCTCACTTATTATTCAGAAGGCCTCCAGCTACCAAGATGGATTTCTCTACCAAGTTATAAGCCAAGTTGTTGGGGTTATAAATGCCAAATAGCTAAGTCAACTGCAAGAGTGAGTCAAAGAAACAATTCTAGGTTCTTTAAGAGCATTTGCACCAATGAGGTTAACTCATTCTGAATCAGCAACCTCATTGTTGAAGCCTAGACACCATTGTCAATCAACTCAATTAGATTATATGAACTACTCTAGAATGTGAATGAAACCATCACAATAAAAACTACCTCATGCATTTATTATGCATGTACTCTGGGAAACAAGTAGGCCATATGGCTTCACTTTTACCAATTTTGTATGAGCTTACCCTGGAAAATTCCCTTAATGCTATCTATGTCCTCTGACAGTCTGTCTCTCAGGAATCAAAACAACCTGATAATTTCATTACACTAAACCGTTAAAGGACATCATGCATTAATGTTACTAGATTGAATTGCCTTTTAAAAGAAGAGTCTAAACAGGGCAGTGGTTAATCAAAAGCAGTGAAGATTGATAGACTTTTAGACATCGGTAGGTGAGATACCCAAGATACAGACAAAAATACTTGGCACTTCAAATGGTGCCACTTAAATGACTCCTCTGAAACATAAAGTATTTTTGTAGCTATTTATTCATCTACACAAACGTATTCAGTGAGAACTTAGTGTTGTCAGAATATAACACTACAGTCATAAACAAAGAAAGCAAGATGGGCATTCAACAACACAGTGAAGAATTACTGTGAGTACCAAGTGTAAATAAGAGTGTGTACTCAGGACTTGAAGAAGGTGAGAGAGTCAGGGAAGCCTTCCTTGAAGTCTTCTTACTAAATTCTAGTAGAAATTACATATGAAAGGGAATTTGAAAAGAGAAGAAAAAAACATTCAAGCAAAAAGACTAACAACATCTGTGAACTAACATCTTGAAGCGAGAGCCGAGCTTGCCCTCTGCAGAGCATGGGCAAGGAGAGACAGGTATGAATAGAACTCAAAGAAGAAGGGGCTCAACAAAGAGTTAATGAGATAGGCAAGGAAGAGCCCTAGGCTTTATTCCTTTATAAACAAAGGTCAGTGGGAGCCACAGAATATTTAAAGCAAGAGAGTGATTTGATTATATATGTAGCTATAGAAGGTATCTCTGGCTTCATTGTGAAGATTGGGTTAGGTGGAAAGAGAACACTGGTGAGAGATGAACAGAGCTTAGACCAGAGTGGAAGCTGCAGATGAAAAGGAGTATAAAGAAGTGAGAGGCACTTACAAGGTAAGAACCAATGAAATTTTGTGTTTGTATATGGAAGCTGAGAGCAAAGGAAATAATCACAAATAACTCTCAGTTCTCTGATTCACTCAGCTGGATGGATGATGGTGCCATTTGCACAGGCAGGACTTTCTGGGAATTCCAGGCGTTTCTGCTTCCAGATGGCTCTGTGAGTTTGTACTCTGATCATCCCCTCTGCTTTGTCACATAGTAATTATAGACAAAACATATAATGAGAAAACCAAAAAACATATAACTTAGGAAAAAATAAAATAAATATTTTCATGGACCAAAAATGGAAAGAAAACACCAAATGGAGAGAGAGGTTAAAGCTATAGGTCTTTTAACCCCAAATTTACAAGTAAAAGTGGCCAGAAATTCTGCTCTTCTAGGGCAAAGGAGACTAAGTGCCCTGTATTTAAAAAAGGTGACTGATCCAGACCCTCTGTTTGAAAGTACAGGAGGGAAGCTACTATCAGTATAAATAAGCTATGAAAAAAAACAACAACAAACAATACAAAACAAACAAAACCTATTTACTATTAATACCTGGTTTCTATCAAGTGAAATGAAAATCTATATATCCATTCATAGCAAATGTTTATAGAAGCTTTATAGGTAACTGTCCCAAAGTGGAAACAATCCAAATGGCCCTCAATTGAGAAATGAATAAACAAACACGTCAAATCATACAATGAAATACTATTTAACAATAAAAAAAACAATAAAAAAATATATGGATACATGTTATAGCATCTAGAGAATTAAAATGCATGCAGCTAAGTGAAGAATTCAGATTCAAAAGACTACCTACTTTATGATATCATTTATATGGCATTCTGGCAAAAGCAAAACTAGAAGGGTGGAGAAGAGATCAGTGGTCCTAGAGGTTCAGTGGGCAGAGGCTTTGGCTGTAAAATGACATCAAGTGTTGGGAAAATAAGAGACAAATATATCAATAGAACAGAATACAATCCAGAAGGATGCCCACATAAATAAAATCAACTGACCTTTCACAAAGGAGCAAAACCAATACAATGGAGAAAAAAATAGTGCTTACAATGAATGGCACTGGAGACACTGGCATCCATAGGTCAAAAACTAAATCAAAATACAGGCCTTACACTCTGTACAAGAATGAACTCAAAATGGACCACATATCTAAATATTAAACACAAAGCTAGAAAACCCTAGAAGATGAAACAGAAACCTAGATGACCTTGGGTTTGGCAATGACTTCTTAGATACAACACCAAGGGCACAATCTATGACAGAAAGAATTGATAAGCTGTACTTCATTAAAATAAAAATTTCTGCTCTGCAAAAGAAACTGTCAAGAGAATGAAAAGACAAGCCACAGATTGTGAGAAAATAGTTGCGAAAGACATATCCAAGAAAGGACTATTATTCCCAATATATATTTATATATTAAAAAGTTCTTAAAATTCAACAATAAGAAAACAAACAACTCAGTTAGAAAATGGGCCAAAGACCTTAACAGACCACTTTACCAAAGAACATACACAGATGGCAAATAAGCAAATGAAAAGACGCTCTATATCATATGTCATCAGGGAAATGCAAATTAATGCAACAATGAGATGCCACTATACATCTATTAGAATGGACAAAATCCGAAATACTGATAGCACCAATATTGACAAGGATGTGAGGCAACAAGCACTCTCATTACACTGCTAGTGGGAATTACTACAGCTGCTATGGAAGAAGATTTGATCATTTCTTACAAAACTAAACATACTCTTGCCATATGATCTAGTGATTGTGCACCTGGTATTTACCCAAAGAAATTGAAAACTTACGTCCACATAAAAACTTGCACACACGTTTATAGCAGCTTTATTCATAATTGTCAAAACTTGGAAGCCACAAAAATGTCATCTAGTAGATAAATGGATAAATAAATCATGGTACAGTTAGACAGTGGAATATTATTCAGCACTAAAATAAAATGAGTTATCAAAGCCATGGAAAGGCATGAACTGAAATACGTATTATGAAATGAAAGAAGTCAATGTGAAAGGCTACATACTGTGATTCTAACTATTTGACATCCTGGAAAATGCAAAATGAAAGAGACAGTAAAAGTAAAAAGTGGTTCCAGGGGTTTAGGGGAGGGACAAATGAACAGATTGAGGCCAGAGGATTTCTAGAGTAGTAAAACTACTCTGATACTATAATGCTGGATGCATGTCATTATAAATTTGTCCAAAACCTACAGGATGTACAACACTAAAAGCATACCCTAATGTAGACAATGGGCTCTGGGTGATAATGATGTGTCAGTGTAGGTTCATCAACTGTAACAAATATCACTCTGGTGGGGAATGCTAATAATGGGGGAGGCTATGCATGTCTGGAGGCAGAGGGTATTTGGGAAATTTCTGTCCTTTCTGCTCAACTCTTCTGTGAATATAAGACTGTTCTAAAATAAACTATTTTTTTAAAGGCAGCAGGAAGATTCCATGCATTTGTCAAAACCATGAACATACCAAAATCAATGAATTTTGCTGTATATTAAATTAAAAATAAAAAATTAAACTTGAATTATAGCTCTCAAACAATGTGCA